>NC_139574.1:3588378-3603378 GCF_946808225.1 Silurus aristotelis
TGTTCTCCTCCTCTCTCTCTCTCTCTCTCTCTCTCTCTCTCTCCCTCTCTCTCTTCTCTCTCTCTCTCTCTCTCTCTCTCTCTTTTTCATTGTAATCCCACACTCTCTCTATTTCTCTCTCTGTCTCTAACTCTCTAAATCTCCCTTATATTTCTCTTTCACACTCTACCCAATCTAACTCGTCCTCCTTTTCTCTTTCTCTCTTAATTCCCCCCACTCTATTTCTCTCCCCTTCTCTTTTCCCCACTCCCTCTCTTTCTCTCTCCTTTATTTCTTTATCTTTCTCTCCTCTTGGTCTCACTTCTCTTGTCTTAGTTTCCCTTTCCCATATTTCTTTCTCTCTTTTTTCAGTTTCTTTCTCTCTCTCTCTCTCTCTCTCTCTCTCTCTCTCTCTCTCTCTCTCTCTCTCTCTCTCTCTCTCTCTCTCACATGCATGTCCTCTCTCTCTATCTATCTCTTCCCCTCTCTCTATTTCCTCTTCCACTTGTTTAAATCAATCCCACTCCCACAGACCCCACCCCGTATTTCAGTGTACACATAACAGGATAAAAACTGTACCTGAGGACCAACGACTCCTCCGGGTCCTGGGGGACCTGTTTTTCCTTGGAAACCCTGCAAACGAGAGATGAACATTCACACACAGTGTTGAAGCTTGGAATGTCAGCAAGCTGCCTGCCTTCACCACACTCATGTCTGAGGAGCACTGAGCAGGAACACGGCCAGGAGCAGAGAAACAAACCGCGTAAATACAGATTACTGAATGACTGGATGATATGATATAATTAAAGTATTAGACAATTAAAGGATTGGATGATCAGATAATTGAATGATTAGATGATTAGACGATTGAAGGATTCGTTTATTAAATAATTAGATGATTAGCCATTTGAAGGATTGGATGATTGGATAATTAGATAAATAGATGATAATAATTCATTTATTTAATGATTAGATGATTAAATGATTGGATGATTAGAAAAAATGAAAGATTAGAAGATTGGATGATTTAATGATTAAATGATTGGATGTTTGAATTATCAGAAGATTAGCTGATTGGAGGATTGGATGATTAGCTGATTGGACAATTAGATGTTTATTTGATTGATTAAATACATGATCAAATGATTAAATGTTTGGATGTTTGAATGATTAGATGATTAGTTGATTAGAGGTTTGGACGATTAGATAATTGAAGGATTGGACAATTAGCTGATTGGAGGACTAGATGATTAGATGATTGGACGATTGGATAATTGGAGGATTAGACGATTAGACGTTTGCAGGATTGGATGATTAGCTGATTGCAGGATTGGACGATTAGCTGATTGGACGATTAGCTGATTGGACGATTAGATGATTAGACGATTAGCTGATTGGGGATTGAACGATTAGCTAATTGGAGGATTGGATGATTAGATGATTGGACGATTGGATGATTAGACGATTAGACGTTTGCAGGATTGGATGATTAGCTGATTGCAGGATTGGATGATTAGCTGATTGGAGATTGGACGATTACCTGATTGGAGGATTGGACTATTAGCTGATTGGACGATTAGATGATTGGAGGATTGGACAATTAGCTGATTGGGGATTGGACGATTAGCTGATTGGACAATTGGACGATTAGCTGATTGGAGGATTGGACGATTAGATGATTGGACGATTGGATGATTAGACGATTAGACGTTTGCAGGATTGAATGATTAGCTGATTGGAGATTGGATGATTAGCTGATTGGACGATTAGCTGATTAGACAATTGGACGATTAGATGATTGGACGATTAGATGATTGGAGAATTGGACGATTAGCTGATTGTGGATTGAAAGATTAGCTGATTGGACGAATAGCTGATTGGACGATTAGATGATTGGAGGATTGGACGATTAGCTGATTGGATGATTAGATGATTATATGATTTATTAAATATATGATTGGATGAATGATAGATCAGAAGACAGGATGATTGAATGATTGGATGATTAGATGACTGGATGATTAGATGATTGGATGATCGGAAGACTGGATGATTGGACATTCAGTGATGATACTGTAATGGTAATTGTACGCATTGTTGAAGAAAACTTCTATCTGTCCCAGTTGTACTTGTTGAGAGTTTGGCGTTATTCCTGCTCTGATCTCACCACCACTAAACCTCCATGATTAAGTGAGAAGTGGTGCCAGTCGTGTGAGCGCTGTTAAAACACTGAAGGTTACACGTGCAGAGCTCTTGCAGCTGAACACTCGATCTTTAACGTGACAAACGGCCTCCTGGAAGCCAGCTGGCACCAAGAGCATCGTATTAATGCTCCATCTGACTCCATCCATTAATAATCCCTGCGCTGTGTGTGTGTGTGTGTGTGTGTGTGTGTGTGTAAGAGCAAGGGTGTATGAGTGTGTATAAGAGTATAGTAGTGTTTCCCAGAAACTCAGCCCTCCAGGTGTAGGAGACGAGGCGGACAGGAAGAGGAAGTGACATCACAGTTGTGCTTCTCTAACCGAACAAGAATACACACATACACAAACCAAACACACACACACACACTTACCGTCTCACCACGCTGACCAGGGTGTCCGGGCAAACCGTCCTTTCCAGGTGGTCCCTAAAACACAAACACACACACACAGGATATTTTATATCATGTACACTTTCATACATTCAAAATGCATCTCTCTCTCTCTCTCTCTCTCTCTCTCTCTCTCTCTCTCTCTCTCTCTCTCTCGCTCTCTCTCTCTGTCTCTCTCTCTCTCTCTCTCACACACACACACACACACACACACACACACACACACACACACACACACTAACTCTCATACACATACATACACTCATACACATTTAAGTACACACACACTCTCACACACACAAACACTCAAATACACACACACACATTACCTTTTATACACTCATATACACACACACTCACACACACTACCTCTCATACATACTCATACACTCAAATACACACACACTCTCACACACTACCTCTCATACACACTCATACACTCAAATACACACACTCACACACTACCTCTCATACACACTCATACACTCAAATACACACACTCACACACACTACCTCTCATACACACTCATACACTCAAATACACACACACACACACTACCTCTCATACACACTCATACACTCAAATACACACACTCACACACTACCTCTCATACATACTCATACACTCAAATACACACACTCACACACACTACCTCTCATACACACTCATACACTCAAATACACACACTCACACACACTACCTCTCATACACACTCATACACTCAAATACACACACTCACACACACTACCTCTCATACACACTCATACAATCAAGTATACACACACACACACACACACACACACACACACACACACACACACACACACACACACACACTACCTCTCATACACACTCATACACTCAAATACACACATTCTCACACACGCTCTCACACACTACCTCTAATACACACTCATACACTTTCACACACTACCTCTCATACACACTCATACACTCAAATACACACACTCTCACACACGCTCTCACACACTACCTCTCATACACACTCATACACTTTCACACACTACCTCTCATACACACTCATACACTCAAATGCACACACTCACACACACACACTACCTCTCACACTCTTACACTCAAATACACACACTCTCACACATGCTCTCACACACCACCTCTCATACACACTATTACAAACAAATACACACACTCACACAAACACAGCAAAAGTAACACACAGATATGAGAATGCAGCGCTACTTACTGGGGGCCCCTTCGGTCCTGGGAATCCCACGGGACCCTGAGGCCCTTGAGGACCCTAAGAACAGAACACAATGCACACATTTGTATTCTTCTTATTATCTTACACAAGCAGCTTGCATGCTGTATTGGATCAGTGAAAGCAGAAACGTCAGAAGAGTTTAATGTTATCTCAACTCAAACACACACACACACACACACACACACACACACACACACACACACACACACCCACCCACACACAAACTGACTCATTAGCGGCGTGGTAATTAGCTAATGAGCCGAATCCAGGGGTGATGAATGAGGTTAAACGGTAAACTCTGAGCTATCAGAGTGACGAGGGAAAAAAAAAACACCATGCAGTCGTCTAGACGGCATTATAAACAGTTACAGGCCGTGATTGAGATGCAAATGAGATGCAAATATGACGCGCAGGCGGCGTGGCTAATAAAGACGCGTGTCGTAATTAAAAACCTTGCGTAATTAAAAGGGCACGTCGCTTGTCGCCGGCGTATTAGCTCCGTGATACGATTCACGGCCGAGATGCACCAACCGTTCACACACATACACACACACACACACACGCATGCGATTAGCAGCTGCTTCACCACACAGAGAGATAATAACCCTGGTTGAGATATGCCTTTATAGATAATTATTCACAAAACAAGTTACATTTGTTCGCATTTATATGTTACATTGGTTAAAGACGGATAATCTTTTTTATCCGTTTACGGTTACATTCAAAGTGATGGAATATTATGTCATGACAAACCTGAGCTTCTTCCAGCCAATCACAATCCAGCATTCATACATGCTTTAAAAGCGGTCTAATTAATGCTAAAGAGTTAGAATTATTATTATTACTCTCATTATTATTATTATTATTATTATTATTATTATTTGTGTGTACTAACATATTATTATTCTTTAAATGCAAGTGGAGGCAGAATATTTTTTCAGAATATGAAATGAGCGTGAGCTGGATGCTGTATTAAACAAATCCCTTCATGAATCTGCAACAGGAGCTCCTGCAGACGAATAATAGATGCTGGACTCGGCTCAAAGCTAATGTGTAAATCCTGCTGCATTGCATTATGGGTAGCACTTACTCTCTCTCCAGGTGGGCCAGGTGGACCATCATTACCCGCTGTACCCTAAAAGAAAAAGAAAGAGAGAGAGAGTTTAGGATCGGCTCTTAGCATATGCAAAAATATGCAAATGAACGATGAGAATGCAGTGTGTGTTGGTACCTTAGGACCTGGCTTTCCGGTCGGACCTCTGGCACCTCGAGCGCCCCGTGGACCCTAAGGTGAGGACACACACACACACACACACACACACACACACACACACACACACACACACACACAAACTCATGAAGTATACAGTATTATATCCTAAATAAAATAATGTAACACAATATAGTACTGTATAATACAAAAAATATTCAATTGGGTGTGTCAATGTTAATAAAGTGACTGTTAATGTCAGTAAAGGAGGCGGGGCTTCTATGTGGATGTGTGGCAATAAGAAGGTCAGGACATTTGTTAATATAGTATGTAATCATTATATTTGTGATATATAAATACTGAAAGCCTACCGTTGGACCCCGCTGTCCCCTTGGACCGGATTTTCCTGCTACACCCTTTAAAAAAAAAGAAAAACGTGAAGTGAGTGTGGAGAATATCAATAGTGGGGTTTGAGTTACAGTGTTGGTGAAGACTCGGCTGAGAAGACGCCAAGCCCCCCCCCCCCAACCCAAAACACACACACACACACACACACACACACACACACACACACACACTCAGGACATTAGCCTCCTGCTGTCTCTTCTTGAACAGACTGCGACTGCATTATGTGCTATTTCACCTTATGTTCGGGTTTTTCCACAAAACATTATTAAACATTACTGACAGAGCAAACTGATGCGCTCAAATCACTTGTGGACATAAGAAAATTTAGAAAATGATTAAACAGAGTTTTATCTTGTGGGTATAATTGGTGTGCGTGTTTCCATGAGGTTAGAAAGCACGTTTGTGATGAAACGATCAGGTTTGATGGCTAATTTGGCAAAGAAAATCTCATTAGACCTGAAACTGATCACAGAAATGACAATCAAGGGGTTTTTTTTTTTCAAAAAGAAGAAAAAAATGTGCAAAGAAAACTTCAAATAAATGCAAATATCACAGAATCTAGATTGCTAACTCCCTGGCTTTATTCTTGGTCATTCTATCATGTGATAACTTCTTAGGACTTTAGCTTACAATAACCTCATATGTGGACTGTAGCTACCGATAACCTCATGCTTTATTATTACCGTGTCAAGCTAATTATCAATGGTGTCTTGAGGTAACATTTTTGCTAATCAGTGACTCAGTAACTTCAGCTATCTATTAGTAACATTTTTGTAGTTTATTTGGCAAAAATTATATGAAAAATATATTAATATGTAAATTTTGCTAGCTAGAATCTATTTAGTTTATCATTTATAATTAAGCTAACTGGCAATGATAATAGCAATGATTAACTATTTGCTCATCAGTGAACCAGTAACTTCATCTAGAATTCGCCTTGTCTTATTACGTCCTATTATGATTTTATCTTAGTGATCATAATGAGACGGAAGTAAGAAATAACTTCCGTCTCAGTATGATCTCGATAAAAATAACTTTTCTTGAGCTAATTTAGCTAGATAGCAATGATGTTTTCAGGTAACGTTTTGCTAATCAGTCAACCAGTGACTTCATCTAGATATGGCCACCCAGCAACGACATCCCTTTGTGTCTTGATCTCATAAGAAATAACTTTCTGTATTATGCTTAGCTTGTAAGAAATAACTTTTAGATATAACTTTGCCTATTTAAAGCTAAGCAGCAGATAACTTTGACCAGTTAGAATCTATTCCCTGTGGTAACTTTTGCTAATAAACTCCTGTTTTATCAAGCTAATAGCCTCTTTTGATAGCATATGTTACCTAGTAAAACCTGTGGTAATTTCAGGTAGCTGAAAATAACCTTCTCATAACTGATTTCAAAAGCTGCTTTAGCTTATTAATGGTGTCTTGAGGTAACTTTTTGCTAATCAGTAAACAAGTAAGTTTGGCTAGCAATAAGTAACCTTTTGTGTGTAACTTAGTCACCTACTTTAGCAACAGCGTCCCATTATGATCTATATAAAAATAACTTTTGGATGTAAGTTTGGTTGGTATAATAAAAAAGTGGATAACTTTGGCTAGGTACAATCTGTTTCCTGTGGTAGCTTCAGGTCTAGCAGGTCTCTCTGGTGCAATAAATAGCGCATTGGACTTTAAGACTGAGAACTAGAGCTATTCAAAAGGTTGTGGATTCGAGTTCCACCAGAGTCATTTGACTTGGGGCAGTGGTAGCTCAGTAACATGGATGACCTTGTGCTCTGACCCTCTACAGCTTCCTGACGTCAGTGGAATATGGGAAAAAATATTAACTAATTATTAGCTAATTATCGATGATGTCTTAAGGTAACTTTTTGCTAATCAGTGAACCATTAACTTCTTTACATTTGCAAAGATGCAAAAACATTTCATTATATTACCTTCATAGAAATAACTTGCGTTAATAACTTACAAAATAAATTTCTGAACTTTGTCAAGCTAAAGCTAACCAGTGGATAACTCTGGCTAGCTAGAATCAATTTCCTCTGGTAACTTTTGCTATTAAACTTTTATGGTGCATTTGGCTAGTCAGAAAAACGTTTTACGCCATTAGAACTAACTTTATCTGACAGTCGATTTTTGCTAGCATTTAACCACTTTTCCATAGCCTCCTGTGGAAACTTTTGAAAGTGTCCTAAGTTAGCATTGTGACTAAGCGTAACTGGTAACTGAGCCAAACTAGAGGCTGCTAGCATTAAAATGAAGCCGACAGGTTCTGATTTGTGACTCTGGTTAGCAAATAGCTGAGGTTTCTGTGGTAACACTAGTTAGTCATGTTACCTCTGGAGTTTTTTTGTACAGAAATGGTTACGGCTGTAGATTTTACTAGTTTAAATTCAACAGGAAAAAAAAACGAGTTATTTTAATTAGCTCCTCTGCAGCAGCTGCATCTGTGATGGCGATGCCCGAGTGCTGGGACCAGTGCCATCATCGTGCTGTGTGTAAACACTGACTATAATCCCATGTGGAGCCTGGGTATGAGTGTGTGTGTGTGTGTGTGTGTGTGTGTGTGTGTGTGTGTGTGTGTGTGTGTGTGTGTGTGTGTGTGTGTGTGTGTGTGAGAATGTGTATTCAGTATAAATGAGCCCAAATTGTGTCCAGCAAGGCACGACATTTCACTTCCCCACCAACAATCAATGTTTTCTGCTAGTTTGTGTGTTTTAGCGTCTTCTGTTCTCGACCATCGATCGCCATCGGTGTGTTTTCTTTGCAAATCCCTCAATGATGGAAATCAATGAACCCCGCATGTGTGTGTGTTATGATGCTGTGATCTCATCCTTACCCTGGCTCCCTTCTCTCCGTTAGCGCCTGCGAATCCAGGGAATCCGGTGGAGCCCTGCGGATCAGAGAGAAAGCGTGAGTGGGATTTATGCTAATTTAAATACAAAACTGACTCCTCTTTATCGTCACGTACTTCCTGAGACGTATGTAAATACACTGCTACGGTGAAACAAACACAAATATAACGTGAACATTCACTTATTATAATAGCGTTATAAAATAGAAGCTAGTGAACTGCAACCAGGTCTACCGCCAATAAATACGTGATTGTGACTGGCTGATGTGACTGTCCAACAACTGTTTTTGTGTTCCTTTAACAATTAATCCAGCTGTTTGCTTTTCCTTTAACTTCGTATCCAGCTGTTCTGCATTCCTTTCACTATCAATCCAGCTGTTTTGTGTTACTCTTACTGTTTTAATCAAGTGGATCCATGGTAATCCATATGACGTGTCAGGTGTTTCAGCTCATATCAGCACTGATGCTGCCCCCAGAGGCTGCACTGTGCTACTACACTGTAACACACTTTTCAACGCTTTGTTGGACGATTCCGACTCAAGCTTTTCACATGGTTATAACAGTGAATGTAGACGTCATGATCACACGCCAGACAAGTCTTTACAAACACACACACACACACAAATGCAGGCATGTTTCTTCACATAAATGGTCACTTTACGACCCTTCTCCACCAGGGGGTGCCATTATACTTTATACATTATACTTTAAAATAATTTGGTCAAAAGGACTATGGGACTATGTGTCAGCTATTCACACTCTGCCACACTCTGTAGTGGAATTTATAACCTACATACCTATACATGATAAGTGGCATGCTAACCATGTGTTGGTGGAGAAACACTGTGAATAAATTCATTAGAAATTATTCTAATTAATCATATTAGAATCTGAGCTAGATAGTATGTGAAGTTTTGAGGCTAAGTCAGGATGCTAGCTCATTTGTAGTAGCTATGACACAGTAAATTGGTGTGTGATCTCTGAGTAAGTTGTTGACTTGGACGTCTGACTGTTCGGAAACGTTCCTGCACTAATGTACAAACACACAAACACACACTAACACGTTTGTCTTAATTATCATTGTGAGGACCATCTAGTAAGGACATTGCTGGTAGGTGTAGCATAGCACTAACTAGCTGCATTACTAACTAGCATCATCTTTAACCTCAGTAATAAAAAAGCAACATTTCAGCTTGTGTGGACAAGACAGTGGTCCCCACAAGGACAAAACTGGAACAATAATCTATTCTTCGGTCCTCACAAAGATATATAACATAAAAGCGATGCTTGGGCATGCTCCGTTTCCTCTCTTACCCCGAGTTTCCAATCCCGCCAGCATTATTTGGAGCAGAAATAAAGAAATCAATGTGGTGTTTTAAGGCCTCCACTATTACCACACCTGACTGAGGCCATGATTGAGCTTGCACACTATGTTTTATGGAAACAACAACAACAACGTGAGCTGCTGAGCACCACGTCTGCGATAAACACCGAAACACAATGACAGCTCACGGAAATGTAAAAGTTGGGCGGCGTGGTGGAGTGGAGTAGAGTGGAGTGGATTTCAGCAACCTGTCGGGTTGATGAGAAATCAAACGCTACCACAATCTCTTCAACCCATCCATCTCGCCTTCCTGCTGCGCTGTGGAGGAGGCGAGCTGCCTGATGAAAGCCATACATTTAGCGAGCGAGGGAAGGGAGACAGCGGGTATACGCTTTTCTTGGTAATGACTCTCTTAGCATTAAGCTGGCGAAGCTACGAGGTGGTCATAAAAGATAGAGGCTCGTGTTGGATTTGTCTTTATTTTATCTCGATTTCCTTCTCGCCTCCTTTCGCATGTTCTTAGCCGAACCGTTTCTCAGACACCCACTACCAGGCGAAAGGTTGGACACAAGCGGCAGCATGTTTGTAATCGTTCTGATGTAGGCTTGTAGTTAACATTTGCTTCTGAGCTAATCGATGTGTTGCTATAACAGTTTTTGCTGAATCAGGATAAGTTATTACACCAAAACGGCATCATTAATATTCAAGAAATTTAGAATAGTCTTATGAACTGGGGTCCGCAAAATTTTGGCTAGGGGTGTACGTTTTCAGTAAGCGAGCATCACCCAATCAGAGGTTGTCTAAATATCTCTTTCTCAATCATTTAGGTGAGAAAACAAAAACACACACTAGGTATTAGATCTAAAATTAATACAAATTGCAATGCCGTAACCTCTGATCCCTAACCCCTAAAAACTCTAACCCTAACCTTTGATCCCTAATGCCTAACCCTTAATACATAGCTCTTAATCCCTAATCGCTAATATAGAATTCCTAACCTCTAAAACCTAATCTTCGACCCACAATATCTAAACCCTAATCCCTAACCAAAAACACAAATCTCTAAACCCTAACCCTTAAAACAAAAACCTAATGTCTAACCCCTAGTTCCTAACCTTTAAAACCTAATCCTTGACCTGCAATATCTAAAACCTAACCCCAAATCCAATCCCTAAACCCCACTTAATCCCTAATCCTTAACCCAAAAACCTAACTACCCGAATTATCTAATTCTTGACCCACAATACCTCATCTTCAAACCCCTTAAACATAATCCGTGATCCCTACCTAAAAAGCCTAATCCATAACCCCTAATACATAATTACAAACCCAAAAACCGAATCCCTAACCCCAATACATAATCTCCAATCCCTAACCCCTAAAAACTACTACCCCAATACCTAATCACTGACCTGCAATATCTAATCGATAAACACAAATACATAATCCCAAACCCAAAAACCTAATCTAGAGCCCTAACACCTTGTCTCTAACCCCTAATACATAATTTCCTAACTCCTAACCCCAAAACCTCATTTCTAAACCTGTAACCCAAAAACCTAAATCCTAACACCACTACCAATCCTTGACCCACAATTCCTAATTTCTAATCCTGAATCCCCAATCCTAATTCCAAAAAGATAATCCCAACCCATAATCCCAATTTGCAAATCATTCACTTTGAATTTCTAATCTTTAATCCCAAACCATCAATCCCTTATTTCTTAAACGTGATTGATAACCCCTTATACTAATAATCACAATCTCTGACTACCTTAATGAACATTAGATTCCAAAAAACTGTTACTTAATCACTTAATCCTCTAATCATAATTTGTAATCTTTATTTGCTAATCTGGTTAATCTACGTAAATGGTGTTTTTTTTTTTTTTGTTAGGTCCAAATAGTGCAGATTGTAGGGAGTCACTACACTTCATGTAGTGAACGTACCTTCGGTCCTTGACGTCCTGGATACCCAGGCAATCCGGGAACTCCGAGTTTACCCTGCGGGAAAACACCAGAGGATCATGCAGTTATTACACACCTCGACTTATACTTTTTATATTTCAAAATCAATCAATAGCCTTATTTTTTATTACATTTTTTATTTAATTTTTATCACAACTTCACATTTTGATAATATTTTAAACATGAATACATTTCATGTACTTTTGTATTTAATTGTCTCATTTTTTTTGGAATATTTTTCTTTCTTTTTTTCACCTACACATAGACACTATTATAATGTGATATTTAGAGGAAAAATTTCAGTTGCCATGCAAAACAGAATAAATGTAAAACAATTAAAATCTTTTAATAAATAATAAACAATAATAATAATTTTCATTTCAATTATTACGTATTTATACCTTTTCATTTTGCACATTCAAGTAATTTAAGAAAATGTTTATGATTTTTCTAATATTAAAAAATATGAAGTAATGATTATAATATTATTTAATAACTGCTGATGTTTATTTTTTGGACAGAATTTATTCCTTGTAAATGAACCCAATATATTTAAACCTCAATCATCATATTATTGTTATTTTTTTCAAAAATAATTAGTTGAATAAAATTGGTAAGAAGGAAACTAAGAGTACAGACCTTTTCTCCAGCCAGGCCCAAAGGTCCAGCTTCCCCAGGAGGACCAGCACGACCTTTAGGACCCTCAGGACCATCTTCACCTCTGGACCCAAGCAAACCGACCTCACCCTACACACACACACACACACACACACACACACACACACACACACACACACAAAAACCAGCTATATATAATATACGTGATGTTTGGCGTGTTTATTGTCCCAATAGGAACATTACTAGGAATCGTATGTGTGTGTGTGTGTGTGTGTGTGTGTGTGTGTGTGTCTGTGTGTGTGTGCTCACTCTGTCTCCTTTCAGACCCATGTCTCCTTTAAACCCAGGGAATCCGTCCTCTCCCTGAAAACAATAATCATTTAATAACCAAGATTTATTACACATTAATTATTTCCTTTTTTTTTTGGCTGAACTCAGGTTTGGAGATAGAGGTTGGGCTATGCTGCCCCCTCCAGGCCACAAGGTAATAATGTCATGACACAATTCTCTTTCCTTAAATAATAAATAAATTATTAAAAGAAAAATAAATTTATTTATTTATTTACATCATTTATATTAGCACTTTCCTTTCATAGACCCTTTCACCACATTTTTCCACGGACCAGAGGCCAGGGCAGGGTTGGGTATGGGGGTAATATATTATCACGTGCAATAACGTGCATATTATAACTATTACACATTTTATATGATTTAATTATTAATTGAATGATTACATATAGAATGATAATGTAACTCATTATTATCAGGAGGGAAGTGTCAGCTCACTGGTTAAGGCTCTGGGGTGCCGATTAGAAGATTGGGACTTTAAGACCCAGTAAGGCCAAGCTGCCACTCTTGGGCCCTTGAGCAAGGCCCTTAAAACTCTGCCCTCTAAAGTCACTGTATCATCTTTGACCACAGCTTCCTAACATCGCAGGGATATGCGAAGAATTAATTTCTTTGTGCTGTGAGTAGAGGTCGACTGAGTTGTCGGTTTTGCTGATTGATCGGCACCTGTGGTCGATTGCTGCAACAATCCATGCTGATAGTTTTTCCGGGTTCCGTCCCGCTGTCATTACGCGAGCGGCCACTAGAGGCAAATCACTGACGCCACATGGTGTTTATTTATAATTGATTAATTATATAATTCTATTTATTTAATATGTTCAGAACATTTTCATGATTCAGTATGTTTTCGAATTTTTTTATTAATGTAAAAATGTACAGGGGGATTTTACATGAAGTGTTACGTTTATTCGCTTTTTCATCCGTATCCATTTGAAAAAATATTGGTTGATTAATTAGTTATTTTGGAGTACGATCCAACCTCTGTACTAATATCGGTAAAATCCACTATCGGTTTACTTACCAGCTGTAATGTTACAAATTAAAAGCACCTTTAGCTTTTATTGATGCATTGGAAACAAGTGCAGGAAACAGGCAAATGGTCATTTCTTTTTTAATTAAACACCCTGCTGACATTGAAAGTCAATAAAATGGTAATGAAATAAAAATGTTAAAGTTTTTCCCTTTTCTGTGCAGCCCAGTATCAAATAATTCACATCCTGGTACTGGGTTTTTGGGGACCCCTGGTTTATATCATTGAGAATAACATCTCAAACTGTAAATAATTTACAGTTAAAGGATGAAAATGAGGGATCGTCAATCAAATTTCATCCTGTACCCGATTACCAACCTGAACCTGATGATTTACAGATGATTACAGATATTAACCAGCACATATACACGATTATCTTTTCTATCTTTTGTCAGGAAACAGAATTTAAATCCTCACCTTCTCTCCTTTGCCACCTTTTAGTCCTCGGACTCCATCGGCTCCCTGTTTGAAAACACAGAAATGCGTCTCAGCCCACAGACAGCGTGCAGATTCACCGCTTTAATGCTTTATACACATTTCATTCTGGTTTGTACCTTAACACCACGGGGTCCCGGGTATCCAATCGGCCCCTGAGGACCGGGCTGGCCCTGAAAACCAGAGAGAAGATCAAAGATTATTATTAGTTATTCTATATTCATCTTTAAAACAAATATAAAAATGTATTTATGGGGATATGGAAAGATTATAAGAGATCATAGTGCAGCTTTTATATAATAAATATTTATGAATATTATAAATAATATAAATATATAAATTTATAAATTTATATGAAAAAATATATAAATATTTTTTCATCTAATTATTTAAATGTTTAATTAACGTAAGTAATTTCTTTATTTTTAATGAATTCAATGAATGTATTTTTTTAATGAAATTCTTTACAAATAAATTTGTTGATGAAATTTCAATTGGAATTTCTATTAAGCATTTTGTAATGAATTTCAGCCGTTTTTCTACGTTTTTCTGTATTTCGTTATATTTTATATTTTTTCAAATGAACTAATAATTATTATTGATTAAATACTAAAAAATAATCGTATGAATTCAAGTCATTTTTGTGCAATTTGTTTGCAAAATGTACACAAAAATTTAGATAATTCATTAAACATGGGATAAAACAGGAAATAAAATTCAACACATTATTCCATTTTTATTCATTAATTTCAAACTTTTTTATTTATTGAATAATTACTCTGCCTCACTTTTATAGTTTTAATGTAAAGAAAATAATAATGATTTTTATTATATATATATATACAGTACAGACCAAAAGTTTGGACACACCTTCTCATTCAAAGAGTTTTCTTTATTTTCATGACTATGAAAATTGTAGATTCACACTGAAGGCATCAAAACTATGAATGAACACATGTGGAATTATATATGGAATTATATACATAACAAAAA
>NC_139574.1:3608378-3613378 GCF_946808225.1 Silurus aristotelis
AAATGCACATTCGGTGCCACTCAAATGAGGATATGGTTCCCTTTTTGGGTTTGGTTCCTTTCAAGGTTTCTTCTTTATACCATCTCAAGGAGTTTTTCCTTCACCACAGTCACCACTGGTTTACTCATCAGGGAAAAACAATTATAAGGAACAAAACTTATAGACAATAAACTTACACATACTTTTATATAACCTTTACAACGTCCATTGTAAAAAGAGCTATACCAATAAAATTGAATTAGATTAAAATTAAAAAAATGTTATTAGCACAACATGCTTGTGTTGCCTGCACGCTCATATATTCCAGTACAAGAACTGCTGCTGTGGTTCATTAACCAGCCTGCCATTTTTAATCTGAGAGTCTTTATCCGCCTGGATGCCTCACAAACAATGTTTCCTTTCATAGCTAGTTAGCGCTACTTTGCTACGTTTCTGACCTGAGGTGAAGGGCTCGACCTTCATTTTCGCTTTGAGGGAAATGTTCAGATCCCTGCTGATCCTAGAGTTCAGCTAATTTTAGTAAATTGATTTGAGGTAAACACAAAAGGTCACGTAAGGTTCATGTGACACTCTTTTGTTTTAGCTTGCTAGCACAAGGCTAGTCAGAGTGTAGAAACACACCTAATCCAGATCTCTGCTGAAAATGATGTTTTTTCTTCTCTTTATTAAAAAAAAAAAAAAAAAAAATCATTATTGTAATAAACCTTTTTTTTATATGTATTTTCCCATGTTAGTCAATGATACTGTTAGTATAATAAACCAGTTATATGGAATGATTTATGTTTGTAAGCTATTTATTTCTGTTAAGCTTCCTCGGGACAATGTCCATTGTTAAAAGTGCTATACTTATAAAATAGAAATAACATGCCAATTTACTTTAATTGTATTACCATATAGGTTTATCCCTACTGAGTGAGCCTGTGGTGGAGGAAAAACTCCCTGAGACTTAATGAGGGAGAAACCTTGCGAGGAACCAGACCCTAAAGGAAAACCTCATCCAGGTGGTCCATTCTTTACAGTTCTATCATTGTTGAGGTGTTCAGTGATTAACACTTGAGTGTAGATTTTAAATTAATCCATTTTCATGGTATTTAGCCCTCTACACTAATATCATGTATATAGTGAATAATATATATACTGATATATAATATGATAATATAATTGTCAGGTGGTTCATGTGGAGAACATCCTCAGAGAAAGAGAACTAAACACAATTTTTTTTAAATATTTTGTTTTATATTATTTGTATATTGTAACATAGTTTCTGTAAAGAAACTTGAATCAGTCATTTAAATGTTTATTTTCTTTTGATTTTATTGAAGATTTCTTTGTACTGTTCTCTTTTAGGATTAAAATTGACCACACTTTGTTTGGCATACAGAAATTAATTAAAACATGTAAACAAATTCACAACTTTGTCAAAATTTCCTAAATATAATGAAACGTGAATACATTCATATAAATATATATAAATCTTACCATGTTTCCTTTGGGACCATGAGGACCGTCGACACCAGCTACACCCTGTGGAGAAACGTTATCAGATTAGCACTAAACAATTAAAAAACGAGTGCCTAGTGATCTAAAATGTGTAAAAAAAAGAAATATACTGACAGGCTGTCCGGGAGGACCTATAGAACCTCGGGGACCAGGCAGGCCTCGGGGACCCTGAGAGAAAAAACATGACAGTTTATGATTACTGTCTCAGATTTTCCAAAAATACAACAATAATGCATCGGTTAAAAAATTATGTGGGGTTTTGAGGCTGTCATTTTGCAAATTATTTACTTTGATGGCATTTTGGCCGACGCATTTATCCAGAGCGACTTACAATTTTCTCATATATAAAACTGGGCAGTTAAGAGCTAAGGGCCTTGCTAAAGGGCCCAGCATTGGTCTTAACCACTGAACTACCACAAAACCCTGAAAAAAACTCTTATGTAGGTACCCTCAAGGTGGAGCCCCAAACACAACCTGGATTATCATGAATTCTTTATTGAGAGGAATGGCTTTGTGAGTTTCTCCACTTTCCAATCAGCTCAGCACAACCACTTGCTGCATTCTTTCAAGAATTTAAGGGGTCATCAAGTGGTAAAATAGGTGTCAATAGGTGACCTGAACTATAACCTGGAAATGGTACTGTAGTAGTAGCTGAGCTCCAGTTCATTTGAGGCTAGCAACAGCAAGCTAGATGGTCTAACTGTGAGGTTATGACATGAAGTACCAACCAATCAAGAAGTCTGGTGTTTAGCAAGAATTTGAGGAACTCAGCCTAGGAATGAAATGCACTATGAGTGTAAATAAAATTTTGAAGGACACGCCCACTATTGCGACCCTCCACCTACATTTTACATTTGAAAATTTGGTTCACCCACTTATTAAGAACAATATGATTTAGGTAGCGATACACCTGAGAAGCTAAGAGCTGAAGGGGCTTTCTCAAGCACAAAGCGGTGCTGGCTTGGGGGTGCTTACAACGTAAAGTTCAACATCTAAGCTACCACTTGCCACTTTAACGTCTGTACAGGTCCAGTCCATGTCTATATCACAAACTTACGCTGTCTCCGGCTAACCCTCGTGGTCCAATCTCTCCATCCTCTCCCTAAAAATGAGTAAAGTCAGGGGTTAATATTTAAATCAAAGAGTACGCTATGAAGTTTGCAATAGAAAAAACAACACTTACTCTAGGTCCATCCTCTCCTGGAGCTCCATGGGGTCCTGGGGGACCAGTGTCTCCCTGACAACAAGAAAAGAAATAGGTGCTTGATTCACTTTAATTTCTTCTTAGCCATGAGTGTGATGCATGAGTGAACATTTCAGGACAGATATTTTTGTATACACAAATGCCCAAGCTGTTGTATTCTTTCTGAATGACCGTAAGCCCGGTTTCCTCGTCTTTCTGCCAGTGGATTTTCCTCAGAAAACTAGGGTTTCCAATGCCATTAAAACAATGTAGCACAATCCATCACATTGACACATCATTCATTACCACTAACGGGCTCACGGATTATAATGAGATGTGAACATATTTCATAATCAAGAACACCTAAATGTTTACGACCCATTATTACTGATCCATGTAGCCCTGCTGCTGAGCTTGTAATGGTAGGTGGGGACTTAAAGTGCTTTCATCTCGCACTGTACATTAAATAAGAGACTGCAGTTGTACAAATATTGTATAGGCATTCAGCGCCAACTAGTGGACAGAACGTTCCTGATGCATTCCATAATAAAACAAAACAAACTGTCAAGAATGCTGTAATATTGCAAACAATGTAATGTAACAATAGAATTACATTCTTTTGATGTAGTGGTGATTTATTGTAAGATGGTGGAATGTAGAGTAACAGACATTTGAAAATGTAACCAACAGTATGATGCTTTAAAATAAAAATAGCAATGTATCTTGATAACGTTATCTAATATCGGATAAATGGGTTAATGGGGCTACAATGTTAAATAAGGTATGGGGTAATGGGGCTACAATGTACATAGGATATGGGGTATTGGGGCTACAATGTACATAAGGTATGAGGTAATGGAGCTACAATGCAATATAGGGTATGGGTTAATGGGGCTACAATGTAACATAAGGTATGGGGTAATGGGGCTACAATGTAATATAGAGTATGGGTAATAGGGCTACAATGTAATATAGGGTATGGGGTAACGGGCTACAATGCAACATAAGGTATAGGATAATGGGGCTACAATGTAATACAGGGTATGGGATAATGGGGCTACAATGTAATATAGGGTATGGGGTAATGGGGCTACAATGTAATATAGGGTATGGGGCAATGGGGCTACAATGTAATATAGGGTATGGGGTAATGGTGCTACAATGTACATAAGGTATAGGGTAATGGGGCTACAATGCAACATAGGGTATGGGTTAATGGGGCTACAATGTAATATAGGGTATGAGGTAATGGGGCTACAATGTGATATAGGGTATGGGGTAATGGGGCTACAATGTAATATAGGGTATGAGGTAATGGGGCTACAATGTGATATAGGGTATGGGGTAATGGGGCTACAATGTAATATAGGGTAGGGGGTAATGGGGCTACAATGTAATATAGGGTATGGGTAATGGGGCTACAATGTAATATAGGGTATGGGGTAATGGGGCTACAATGTGATATAGGGTATGGGGTAATGGGGCTACAATGTGATATAGGGTATGGGGTAATGGGGCTACAATGTAATATAGGGTAGGGGGTAATGGGGCTACAATGTAATATAGGGTATGGGTAATGGGGCTACAATGTAATATAGGGTATGGGGTAACGGGGCTACAATGCAACATAAGGTATAGGATAATGGGGCTACAATGTAATATAGGGTATGGGGTAATGGGGCTACAATGTAATATAGGGTATGGGGTAATGGAGCTACAATGTAATATAGGGTATGGGGCAATGGGGCTACAATGTAATATAGGGTATGGGGTAATGGGGCTACAATGTAATATAGGGTATGGGGTAATGGAGCTACAATGTAATATAGGGTATGGGGCAATGGGGCTACAATGTAATATAGGGTATGGGGTAATGGGGCTACAATGTAATATAGGGTATGGGGTAATGGGGCTACAATGTAATATAGGGTATGGGGTAATGGGGCTACAATGTAATATAGGGTATAGGGTAATGGAGCTACAATGTAATATAGGGTATGGGGCAATGGGGCTACAATGTGATATAAGGTATAGGGTAATGGAGCTACAATGTAATATAGGGTATGGGGTAATGGTGCTACAATGTACATAAGGTATAGGGTAATGGGGCTACAATGTAATATAGGGTATGGGGTAATGGTGCTACAATGTACATAAGGTATAGGGTAATGGGGCTACAATGTAATATAGGGTATGGGGTAATGGGGCTACAATGTACATAAGGTATAGGGTAATGGGGCTACAATGTAATATAGGGTATGGGGTAATGGGGCTACAATGTACATAAGGTATAGGGTAATGGGGCTACAATGTAATA
>NC_139574.1:3618378-3663378 GCF_946808225.1 Silurus aristotelis
TCATTAAGTGTTTTATTGCAGTTAAAGAGCTTTGGTTCTCTCAGTGTGGCTTTGTTCACACACATAGCTAGTGTTTTTATGCTTCTCCCAGAGGTCTAGTGTTCTGAATTGAATAGCTCCAGTGTTTCCCTCCTCGCAGTTACGCAGTAATTGTTAAATAAACAGAGGAAACAAGTTCCTAACTCACATCCTTTACAAGAGACCTCCAGAAATCAGCCGTCATGAATCTACACCACAGAATGGATTCAGATTTCAGACTCAGATGCTTAGAGCAGAAAGAGAATAAAGAAATGGTGTGTTGTGTGAAGTGTGTGATGGTGTGTGATGGGGTGTTTTGGTGTATAAATGTGTATGATGGTGTGTGATGGTGTGTGATGGTGTGTTTTAGTGTATGATAGTGAGTGATGGTGTGTTTTGGTGTATAAATATGTATGATGGTGTATAATGTTGTGTAACCCAGCCATTAGGGGGGCACAAGCCAGTGCACTCTTAGTGCCGGTCACAAGCCCGGGTAAATGGGGAGGGTTGCGTTAGGAAGGGCATCCAGCGTAAAACATGTGCCAAATCAAATATGCGGATCACAAATGAGAATTTCATACCGGATCGGTCGAGGCCCGGGTTAACAACGACCGCCACAGGTATCGTTAGCCGACAGGGTACCGGTGGAAATTGGGCTACTGTTGGCCGAAGAAGGAGAAGGAGAGGAGGAAGACGTCTACAGAGACGGCAGGAAAAGGAGCAGTGTAGGAGAGTAGAGGTTCGGGTTGGTACTTTAAATGTTGGTACTATGATGGGTAAAGGGAGAGAAATAGCTGATATGATGGAGAGAAGAAAGGTAGATGTGTTGTGTGTTCAGGAGACCAAGTGGAAAGGAAGTAAGGCCAGGAACATTGGAGGTGGGTTTAAACTGTTTTATCATGGTGTGGATGGGAAGAGAAATGGTGTAGGGGTGATTCTGAAGGAAGAGTACAGTAAGAGTGTAGTGGAGGTGAAGAGAGTTTCTGATAGGGTGATGATCGTGAAGGTGGAAGTTGAAGGGATGATGATAAATGTCATCAGTGCCTATGCTCCACAAGTTGGCTGTGAGATGGAGGAGAAGGAAAGATTCTGGAGTGAATTAGATGAAGTGGTAGATGGTGTACCTAGGAAAGAACGATTGGTGATTGGGGCAGACTTTAATGGGCATGTAGGTGAAGGGAACAGAGGTGATGAGGAGGTGATGGGTAGGTATGGTTTTAAGGAGAGAAATGTGGAAGGGCAGATGGTGGTAGATTTTGCTAAAAGGATGGAAATGGCAGTGGTGAACACGTATTTTAGGAAGAAGGAGGATCATAGGGTGACGTATAAGAGTGGAGGAAGGTGCACACAGGTGGATTATCTTCTGTGTAGGAGATGCAGCCTGAAGGAGATTGGAGACTGTAAGGTGTTGGCGGGGGACAGTGTAGCTAGACAGCATCGGATGGTGGTCTGTAGGATGGTTTTGGAGGCGAAGAAGAAGAGGAGGAAAGTAAGGTTTGAAAGAAGAATAAGATGGTGGAAACTGAAGGAGGAAGAGTGTAGTGTGAGGTTCAGGGAAGAGGTCAGACAGGGGCTTGGTGGTGGTGAAGAGGTGCCGGATGATTGGGCAACTACTGCAGGAGTGATGAGGGAGGCAGCTAGAAAAGTACTTGGTGTGACATCTGGAAATAGAAAGCAAGACAAGGAGACGTGGTGGTGGAATGAGGAAGTGCAGGAGAGCATTAGGGGAAAGAGGTTGGCAAAACAGAAGTGGGATCGACAGAGTGATGAGAAGAGTAGGCAGGAGTACAAGGAGATGCGGCAGCAGGTTAAAAGGGATGTGGCGAAAGCCAAGGAAAAGGCATATGAGGAACTGTATAAGAGGTTGGACACTAAGGAAGGAGAAAAGGATTTATACCGATTGGCCAAGCAGAGGGACCGAGCTGGGAAGGATGTACTGCAAGTTAGAGCAATAAAGGATGGAGAGGGAAATGTGTCGACTAGTGAGGAGAGTGTGTTGAGAAGATGGAGGGAGTATTTTGAGCAGCTGATGAATGAGGAAAATCAGAGAGAGAGAAGGTTGGAGGATGTGGAGTTGGTGAAGCAGGATGTAGATAGGATCAGTAAGGAGGAAGTGAGAGCAGCGATTAAGAGGATGAAGAATGGAAAGTCGGTTGGACCAGATGACATACCGGTAGAAGCGTGGAGATGTTTAGGAGAGATGGCAGTGGAGTTTTTAACCAGATTGTTCAACAGGATTCTGGAAGGGGAGAGGATGCCTGAGGAATGGAGAAGGAGTGTGCTGGTGCCGATCTTTAAGCATAAGGGGGATGTGCAGACCTGCAGTAACTACAGGGTAATTAAGTTGATCAGTCACACTATGAAGTTATGGGAAAGAGTAGTGGAAGCCAGGCTGAGAGAAGAGGTGACCATCTGTGAGCAACAGTATGGTTTCATGCCGAGGAAGAGCACCACAGATGCCTTATTTGCTTTGAGGATGTTGATGGAGAAGTATAGAGAAGGACAGAAGGAGCTGCATTGTGTATTTGTGGATTTAGAGAAAGCGTATGACAGGGTGCCGAGAAAGGAGTTGTGGTATTGCATGAGGAAGTCAGGTGTGTCAGAGAAGTATGTGAGGGTGGTGCAGGACATGTATGAGGACAGTGTGACGGCAGTAAAGTGTGCAGTAGGTACGACAGACTGGTTCAGGGTGAAGGTTGGACTGCATCAAGGATCGGCCCTGAGCCCTTTCCTGTTTGCAGTGGTGATGGACAGGTTGACGGACGAGGTCAGACAGGAGTCTCCCTGGACTATGATGTTTGCAGATGATATTGTGATTTGTGGTGAGAGTAGAGAGCAGGTTGAGAAGAGCCTGGAGAGGTGGAGATATGCGCTGGAGAGAAGGGGAATGAAAGTCAGTAGGAGTAAGACAGAGTACATGTGTGTGAATGAGAGGGAGGGCAGTGGAGTGATGCGGTTGCAGGGAGAAGAGGTGGAGAAGGTGGAGGAGTTCAGGTACCTGGGGTCAACAGTGCAAAGTAACGGAGAGTGTGTTAGGGAAGTAAAGAAAAGAGTGCAGGCAGGGTGGAGTGGGTGGAGAAGAGTGACAGGAGTGATTTGTGATAGAAGAGTATCTGCAAGAATGAAAGGGAAAGTTTATAGGACTGTGGTGAGACCTGCGATGTTGTATGGATTAGAGACAGTGGCATTGAGTAAAAGACAGGAGGTGGAGCTGGAGGTAGCAGAGCTGAAGATGTTGAGGTTTTCGTTGGGAGTGACGAGGATGGACAAGATTAGAAATGAGTTTATTAGAGGGACAGCACATGTAGGATGTTTTGGTGACAAGGTGAGGGAGGCGAGATTGAGATGGTTTGGACATGTGCAGAGAAGGGACATGAATTATATTGGTAGAAAAATGCTAAAGATGGAGCCACCAGGTAGGAGGAAAAGAGGAAGGCCAAGGAGGAGGTTCATGGATGTGGTGAGGGAAGACATGCAGGTAGTTGGTGTGAAAGAGGCAGATATAGAGGACAGGGTGGTATGGAGACGGATGATCCGCTGTGGCGACCCCTAATTGGAGCAGCCGAAAGAAGAAGAAGAAGAAGAAGAGGTGTATAATGTTGTGTGAAGGTGTATGATGCTCTATAAAGGTGTATAATGGTGTGTGATGGTGTATGAAGGTGTATGATGGTGTATAATGGTGTGTGATGGTGTATGAAGGTGTATGATGGTGTATAAAGGTGTATGATGGTGTATAATGGTGTGCGATGGTGTATAAAGGTGTATGATGGTGTATAATGGTGTGTGTTGGTGTATGAAGGTGTATGATGGTGTATAATGGTGTGTGTTGGTGTATGAAGGTGTATGATGGTGTATAATGGTGTGTGTTGGTGTATGAAGGTGTATGATGGTGTATAATGGTGTGTGATGGTGTATGAAGGTGTATGATGGTGTATAATGGTGTGTGATGGTGTATGAAGGTGTATGATGGTGTATAATGGTGTGTGATGGTGTATGAAGGTGTATGATGGTGTATAATGGTGTGTGATGGTGTATGAAGGTGTATGATGGTGTATAATGGTGTGTGATGGTGTATGAAGGTGTATGATGGTGTATAATGGTGTGTGATGGTGTATGAAGGTGTATGATGGTGTATAATGGTGTGTGATGGTGTATGAAGGTGTATGATGGTGTTTAATGGTGTGTGATGGTTTATGAAGGTGTATGATGGTGTATAATGGTGTGTGATGGTGTATAAAGGTGTATGATGGTGTATAATGGTGTGTGATGGTGTATGAAGGTGTATGATGGTGTATATTGGTGTGTGATGGTGTATGAAGGTGTATGATGGTGTATAATGGTGTGTGATGGTGTATGAAGGTGTATGATGGTGTATAATGGTGCGTGATGGTGTATGAAGGTGTATGATGGTGTATAATGGTGTGTGATGGTGTATGATGGTGTATAATGGTGTGTGATGGTGTATAAAGGTGTATGATGGTGTATAATGGTGTGTGATGGTGTATGATGGTGTATGAAGGTGTATGATGGTGTGTAATGGGGTGTGATGGTGTATAAATGTGTATGATAGTGTGTGATGGTGTATAAAAGTGTATGATGGTGTGCACTGGTGTGTTTAGGTGTATAATGGTGTGTGATGTTATATGAAGGTGTGTAATGTTGTATGGTGTGTGATGATGTATGAAGGTGTGTGATGGTGTATGAAGGTGTGTGATGGTGTATGAAGGTGTATGAAGGTGTATGAAGGTGTATGAAGGTGTATGATGGTGTATGATGGTGTATAATTGTGTGTGATGGTGTATGAAGGTGTATGAAAGTGTGTGATGGTGTATAAAAGTGTATGATGGTGTGCACTGGTGTGTTTAGGTGTATAATGGTGTGTGATGTTATATGAAGGTGTGTAATGTTGTATGGTGTGTGATGGTGTATGAAGGTGTATGATGGTGTGTAAAAGTGTGTGATTGGCGTGTTTTAGTATATCCTGTAAGGGTAAATTGTGTGCGATGGTGTGTGATGGTGTATGAAGATGTGTGATGGTGTATGTAGGTGTGTGATGGTGTATGATGGTGTATGATCATGTGTAAAAGTGTGTGATGGCATGTTTTGGTACAAAAGGGTGAATGATGGTCCGTGTTGGTGTGTAATGGTGTCTGATTGTGTGTGATGGTCTGTGTTGGTGTGTAATGGTGTCTGATGTGTCAGAACCACATTGGGGTTTGTTGTTCTCTTAACAACTTTCTGAAAGCTCTTTAGCCAGTGATTGTTCACTCACTGTTCCTTTTGAGCTGTTTGATAAAGCCAACAAGCCAGAAAGCTCCTGGCAAACTCTGCTATGATAATGGGCACACTGACATGCTAATATAATCAGTGGCAAAGACATTGAGACGCTAAACAAACTGTTTGTTTTTATCACAAAATTGTCCAGCGAGTTCTAGGACCAGATCCAGCCCATGGAAATCAATTCATTTGGCTGAAATATCAACACAACTTCAGAGACACATATTGCATTCTGAAAGACTCAGACACACTAAAACAGATTGGGTCTACATGTCTAGGGCTCAGCATCAAAACACAATCTTGTCCTCCATCTACTTCCTGTATCTACTTTCTCATGGGAATACACCAAATACACACTTTCTCATGGGAATACACCAAAGCCTAAGGTCCTAAAAGTCCCAGGATGTGCGCCTTGAAAATACCCCCCTCCCTGCATCAAGTATTCCGTATTTCAGAGGTCAGGGGTTGTTTCCATGCAACTCTCAGACCGAACGATGCAGGAAATAAACACTCACCCTGTCACCAGGATCTCCAGAGGGTCCAGGGGGGCCTTGTAGACCAGGGGGTCCAGGAAGTCCCTGAAGAGTTGGAGCAAAATCAGAAGTTTTGATGTCTTTATTGGAAATGTGGGAATTGTAGAGATGGAATAAAGAGGCAGGAAATCTTGGTGATGTAAGATTAATAATTCAAATAAAAACCCCTCTGTGTGTGTGTGTGTGTGTGTGTGTGTGTGTGTGTGTGTGTGTGTGTGTGTGTGTGTGTGTGTGTGTGTGTGTGTGTGTGTGTGGACATTGGATTGATAACAGATAACACAGTTTAGATCTTTGGAAAGAAGTCTATTAGAGTATTCTTAATGTAATTTACTTACAACAGGACCAGCTGGACCTGGGGGACCCTCCACCAGCATTCCCTGAAATCAATCAATCAATCAATCAATCAATTAACCAATCAAGCATGGTAGAACAAAACCATATTTAATATCACTGCTTTATTTCAGGATAATGTGTGTACTTAGTACCTGGTTTGGGATCTACATAATCCAGGATGATTCCTCTTACATCTATCTCATTCATACAACTGAGCAGCTATGGGGGTTAAGGGCCTTGCCCAGGGGCCCAGGAGTAGCAGTTTATGGTGTGGCTTGGATTTGATCTCATGACCTTCAGATGCAAAGTCTAATTCTTTAATCACTTAGCTACCACCTTCTGGGGCACCAGTACAGCGTGATGATTGACAAGCTCCTCATTGATATCATGTACACCTAAATAACGTTCATGTTTATGATACCAGAGCGATGTAACACGGGTCCTGATATCCTGAAGTAAATCTGATTTTTTTAGGAAAATTCTAGCTCTATACATCAGACCTGAGCTACTTTTGGATGTTGTCACATGTTGCATGAAGGAGAACAGAGAATCCAGGCTTGTCATTGCCAGTATCCAGGGTTATTAATGGCATTATCTCATTCATACACCTAAGCAGCTATGGGGTTAAGGGCCTTTCTCAGGGGCCCAGGAGAGGCAAAACACCCCTCATCACTTAGCTCATTGTTTTAACGCGTTATTTAGCGATATCTCTTCAGCGAGCTAAATCAATAATTATCCGCTGGGGAAATACCATCTCCAGACACTCCACGAAGTGCTCGTGAGTGTCCCAGTACGCTCCTCTGACTTACCGGCTCAACGACGGCCGGTTCTCCTTTCTCTCCTTTGGGTCCCAGAAACGCCGTACCGCCTCCAACCTAAGGACACAAAGCAGGTGAAGATCAGCACACGTGCAGCCGTTAGAGACGGATGGAAGTATAGAAGAGGGATGCACATGCATGTGATGAATGTTTGTGTCATGAAGAATGTGCTGTATGTACACCACAGCGAGGATGAATTCTGGATTCTGATTGGTCGAAATGTAATGAAACTGATAAGCGGTTTGACCCGATGTTTTATTGATCCGTACCAAATCGCTGTGGCAAAAGTGGGATAAAATGCTTCAGGATATGGATTATCTTCAGTAATCGTCCATCCTGAAGCATTTTATTCCTTACATACTGCAATCACGTCTTGAAGTAATCTTTTACAGTGAATTCAATCGTGCAAGAAACATTTCCTGAGAAAGGTCATGGGTCATGCCAGGAGAGTCAGTGAGCGAAAGAACTGTTTATTGTGTGTACTGAAGAAGAGTATGATGGAGGAGAGTGTGTGTGTGTGTGTGTGTGTGTGTGTGTGTGTGTGTGTGTGTGTGTGTGTGTGTGTGTGTATATATATATATATATATATATATATATATATATATATATATATATATATATATATATATATATATAAAATGTGTTAATATAAAATTAACTTGTTAATAACACTATGTATTTAACGTGATGTGAACGGACATTTCTGTGATAATTTTTATTAAAAATATAAATAAATAAATAAATAAATGAATAAATAAATAAATATATATATATATATATAAAACCTATATATTGTGTGTATCCTAATTGTCTGAACATAGTAGATCCAATAACAAATCACACATAGAGGAGTGTGCACACAATTAATTTTACTCATTAGCCTTTCCTGTAATCTGTGTTATGCCACATGGGCAAAAGTTTGTGCACCCCTGACCATCACAACTATACTTTATGTCCTTGTCGAACAACTTCTGGATTTATTCTCCCTCGACTGCTATAATAAGTGCCACTCCTCTGAATCAGAAACAGAATGAGCTTTAATGGCAAGTATGTTTGCACTTACAAGGAATGTGTTTTGGTGACCGAAGCTTCCAATTGCACATTTTTTTTATCAAATCAAATCAAATCAAATCAAAATTAAAGTAAATTAAACTTAATTAAAATAAAATAAAATAAATACAAATTAAGCTAAATTTAATTTAATTAAATCAATTCTACAATGTAATTAAAAATTAATTAAATAATGAAATAAAAAATGTAATGAAATTAAAAGTGATATTGTACTTTTTAAATAAGTGTTGATGCTGAGATTAGTCCCCATTCAAATGCTCTAAATGGTAAAGGTTCTTGTATAAGAATCTGAAAGTCTGTAACCCTTGAACTAAACCCCTAGTGTAAGAGAATGTGTTACAGTTGACCCTGAACTCTGACCCCGGCCTTTCTAACATATTGATATACGTGGCTATTGTACGTTTATGAATAAATCTGCTTGTCAAACAATAATATTTAACAATATTTTCTCCATTTTCTCTATGAAAATAAACTGCAAATGTCATGATTAATTAAAACTTTCAGCATGACTATGCAAACCTTGTGCACTAATCAATCTCCATGAAGATCTGTGAACTGGGCTGGAAGTGGAACATCTCCTGCTATAGAACTGACTGTACCCCAGGTCTCCTCACCTCACCTACATCAGAACCTGACCCCACCCAATAACACTCATGTATCTGAATGAGCACAAAATCTCAACAAAATCTAGCGGAACATCTTCCCAGAAAGGTGGAGCTTATTATAAGAGAAAAATGGAGACTAAATAAGGAATGGAATCCTTCTCAAAGAACCTAAATGTTATGGTCAGGTGTCCACAGACTTTTGTCCACAAACATGAGTTATGACATTTGAGTATAATACACTGTTTATTCATTACAATAATTATTAATAAATAATTAATAAAAATGTAAGCAGTTCTTAGGTGTGGATTTGGACCTTGTGAAGTGGAAAAAGGTCTGAGATCGGGGTGAATAGTGTGTGTGTGTGTGTGTGTGTGTGTGTGTGTGTGTGTGTGTGTGTGTGTGTGTGTGTGTGTGTGTAAAAAAGCAGGGCGTGTTTGAACATACAGCTGGCACTCTGGAATGAGGTAATTACTGTGCCTTGGGGCTAACAGGGCAGATAGAGTCTTGACAGGCTGCTGGGTACGACCTCAACACACAGGACTTCCTTCAGATTAATGTGGAAAACTGTGTGTGTGTGTGTGTGTGTGTGTGTGTGTGTGTGTGTGTGTAAAGTCCTGGAATGCATGTCTATCTGCCCTTTGAAATATTGGTGATCTTACCTTTTTTAACTTTAGGGGGGGTGGGGTTGCAGGGCATACAAAACGCTCCTTCTATCCCACTTATCAGATAAAATTTTTTTTTTATTGGGTGTCATTTTTTCCACAAGGCTAGCATCGCTAATATATATTGACAGCGTATAGCTACCAGTCTCGCATGTCTTAATAAACTCCGTACGATGCTCCGTTATGACGTCACAAAGCTAAAAACTGCTTCGCTGGAAAACCGTCTTGTATAAATTTCTTAATCGGAACAATTTGGAGTCATGTTGAGTATGGCGGGGCGTGGCCTAAAGAGTGTGGGCGGAGACTGTGGCCATCGATGTGAAATCGCATGCCTGAGGTAAAAAAAAGAAAACTGCTATGCATTTGGTTTGGCTAATTTCTTAACTGCAGAAAAGATAAATAAATAAACAAATATCACTGTATTTTTAGGAGTAATTATAAGTCTTAAGGTTTTATTACTTTTAATAATGATGTAATCGAGATGTTATATCGAGAAGATAAACGTTTTCAGGTACTCAGGCAAAGGCCTTCAAGAGAATTTGTGCTAAGTCACAGCATCGTTGGCTAACACAAGACTAGCCGCTAACCTAGCTAGCTCGAATAGGTGACTCCAAATTCTGCATTTGATTATTTTCAGGTCGCTGTGCCCATGAAAATGTGGTTGTTGTTTATTTTAAAGCAGAAGCTAACCAGCTTACATGAGCGAATCTATTTGCGTTCTCAAAACATTAAACTATACAATCAGATTTCTCAAGTAAATATGATAAAAATATAGTCAAATTTTGAGACAAAATTTATGATTTAAATTGGCCCAAAGTGTGAGGGCGAGACTGTGCATTACTGGTAGCTATGAGCATCCCTTTATTACCTGTAGCCTATATTGTATTTTTAACTGGTCATGTTAGCAATGCTACGTAATGCTAACTGTATTTGCAGCATGAAAGCATTACGACTTACAACAACGTGACAGCGATGGATTCGTCATGCCAAGCGTCTTGTTAAAATCGCACCAAGCAATGTGCAACACACACTCACACAATGTTTGATCACACATTGCGATACTTACGCCAGCTTTGACTTGCGTTTCTTCTGTGTCGGTTTCAGCGGGCACAGCAGGCCCAAACTCATCCTCGTAATGGGGTACGGGGTTTGGGCCGGCGTTGCCGAAATCATCGTATGCACCAAAGTCATAGTGAGATTTGTCAAGCTCGCCCACGTCGTACTCCTTAAGGTTGTACTCCTTAAAGTCGTACGCGTCCGCTTCTGCTGTGGCGCCGGGCTCGTTGTGCTCGGGGGTGATTGTGGGATCCGCCTCAGCGTAGGCCAGCTCGGGGTCTGAATTACCCACAATCCCCTCTTCCACAGCCTTATTATTGGCAAGCAATGCAGCAGCAAGGGGAGAATGAGAGGGTGGGAGAGGGGAGAAGGGAGGTACAAAGAAAATGAAGAAATAGAGTGATAGAGGGTGAGGGAATGAGAGGAAAAAAAGGATGAGGGAATAGGAGGAAAAAGTGGAGGTAAGGAGATGGGGTGATAGAGGAGGTGAGGAAATGGAGTGATAGAGGGGGTAAAGGAATGGGGTGACAAAGGGGGTGAAAGAATGGAGTGATAGAGGAGGTGAGGTAATGGAGTGATATAGGGGGTGAAGGAATGGGGTGACAAAGGAGGTGAAAGAATGGGAGGAAAGTGGAGATAAGAGAAATAAGAGAAAATAAGAGAAAAGAGAAGGTGAGGGAATAAGAGGAAAGAGGGGTGAAGAAACGAGGTGATAGAGGGGTGAAGGAATAGGAGGAAAGTGGAGATAAGGGAATAAGAGAAAAGAGGAGGTAAAGAAATATGGTGATAGAGAGGTGAAGGAATAGGAGGAAAGTGGAGAGAAAGGAATAAGAGAAAAAAGGGATGAAGAAATGAGGTGATAGAGGGGTGACAGAATGGGGGAAAGTGGAGAGAAGGGAATAAGAGAAAATAGGAGGTGAGGGAATTAAATGAAAGTGAAGGTAAAGGAAGGGGAAAAATTGCAGATAGAGGGAACAAAATAACAGAAAGAGGACGTAGAAAATAAAGAGTGGAAGGACAGAAGAAGGAGAAGAGAGGCGAGCGATATAAAAATGGCGGTTAGTTAAGCAGGTAAATGTACTGTATTCATGTTCTATATGAAATTTGCATAAATGCATCTGAATGAATCACAGCAAGTAGAAGCCTGAAAGCGAGAGGTCACACTTTTATATCCCTGAAGATTCTTCAATAAACGCCATGTCTTTTTAACATTTCTTTTTAATTTTATACATTAATTTAATCATTTAAAAAATAATTCAACTCAGGGACAAAAAGTGTTACCTCAGGTTTTCATTAGAGTCAGTTATTCTGCTTTTTATACAGTGACATATTTCTGTCTTTTCACATATTGTTTCTGAGGAAAGAAAAATGGGCTTCGATGTGAAACACGACAGAAATAAATGAAGCCTGAAATCGCATGTCTGAGGTAAAATAGCAAACTGTATGCATACGGTTGTGCTGAACTGTTAATATCTGGAATTTTCTTTTATAAATAAACAAATATCGCTGTATTTTTAGCCAATCGTAAGTCTTAAGGTTTTATTACTCTGAATAATGAAGGAGCTTTGCTTGGTAAAACCCTTTTTAAACAGTAGTAATGCTAACTCACTGGTTCACTGGCTAACACAAGACTAGCATCTAACCAAGCAGGATTGACTGTGCTTGACTAGCACAGAGTTCTGAATTGTTGATTATTTTTAAGTGGCTGTGCCCATGAAAATGTGTTTTTTTTAATCGCAGAAGATAACCAGCCTATACAATCTGAGTTGTTGAAATCTCAAGTAAATATGATAATTAGCGTATGTACAGTTAAAATAAAAATGCAACTCTCTGAGTCAAAATTCAACAATGATAGAGAAGTTTACTATAGCTTTTTTTTTTTTATAGCTACAGGTTGGAATTTCTGAGTTATGATCTTTATTTGGACCTAGCATATGGACAATTTGGTAGTGCTAGTCCGAGTCTTATCTGATCTATTGATCATACTGAGGATTTAAGGATTAGTCATTAGACATTAGTTGATTGGACAAGATAATGTCCAAAAAAATGCATTTTATAATTATAGCAGGCATCTGATGAGGAAAACTAGCATGGCTAGTTCATGTATCATTGACATGGACATCAGCAAGCAAAACACAAAGCCCAAGACAATCCACTGAGATGATAAACATGTTAAATACATGGCCATACAAAGTGGATTGATTTTTTTTCAGTCAACCAGAGACAGAAAAAAAAAACACAGAACACTCCTTCGTAATTGTTTCTGTGTTTTTTGTTATTTCATACCGACTTATTTTCCAGTTGCTAGTCTTTCCCAGGACTAATCTAAATCTTTTATCATTCTTTAAACCAAAGAAAAAGGAGGAAAAAGTGAAATATTTACCCCATTAGGTCCAGAGGTGGCATCAGGAGACTGTGTCTGAGACGCATCTACAGTCCCGTAGTCAAGTTCAGTTTCACTATAGAACTCGCCGTCTAAGTTGTTTAGCTTGAAGCGGTGTGAGAAGATCGAAAGAGAACGAGAAGGAAGAACGAGAAAGAAAGGATTAACGGACGTGCACACTACAGCGCCATCCATAGGCCTCTAGGACTGCCTGCCTTTCTGCTCGGATTAGAAGCATCGGAGATCTCCCTCAGGTCAAGAAGAGAAAGACGGGAAAAGAGGAGAGATCTCCATGCCATGTTTTTATTTTTTTTTAGGATTTTACCCTTGTACCGGGCCTCCTCGCCGGAGCTGTTGCCTGGTAACCATTTCTCCAAGTCTTCTTTGGGCCTAAATTTTTAGGTGGTTTCTTTAATGAGGCCGAGGACTTAAATGGAGGCTTGGGTTTGGACTTAGTGGACTTTGTCGTCCTCTTGGAGACACTACGCTTCACTCGCTGGACGGAGGGTGACAACACACGCACAAAAGACACAACACATCAAAACATCAGGATCGAGACAGCAAGACATAATACAACAGCAAAGATCAGAGAAGGAGACAGACAGACAGACAGACAGACAGACAGACAGACAGACAGACAGACAGACAGACAGACAGACAGACAGACAGACAGACAGACAGACAGATAGATAGATAGATAGATAGATAGATAGATAGATAGATAGATGTTGGTCCCCTCAGGTGGATATGGACAACAGACGACACTTGAGACCCAGACAAGGAAGTCACATGACAATCGCAGACATGCGTTTTCTCTTTTCTTTACCTGGGACTCTGAAAATTCATGAGGCGTGTCGGTGGGATTCGCTGCATCATAGTAATCATACGGCTCTCCATAATCTACTGCAGTTGCGTACTGGACAGAGGGAGGAAATGAGGTCAGAGGAAGTTAGTGCAGAGTATTAAATATAGAACACGACACTTCCTGTGATGTAACAGCCCAAGCTGGATGTTACATATTGTTAGCATTTACACTGTAATGTATTTGATTCATTTGTATGTTTAAAAGCATCATCTGAAGGCGTCTGTGAATCAGAACCATGAGATCATGCTTTCTTCAGGAATTTACAGTAGATTTTAAAGTAGAGCTGGGCGTGGGTGTGTGCGTGTGTGTGTGTGTCTGTGTGTGTGTGTGTGACCATTAAACAGTGAGAGTGAGATCAATTACATCACTGTATTCTTTTTTACTATACACTATACCGACAAAAATTATGTGGACACCTGACCAAAAGACGTGGTGTGTAAACTTTCATAATTTAGTTTTTAAAGTCATTGAATTGTTTATTTTTTCCTTTTTATTGTTAAATATATATTTATTAAAAAAAAAATGTTTTCATATAAAAAATCTAATTCAATTTGGGTATTTAGAAAGTTTATCATATCGCCCACTTCTACTTTATAGAAAGATATAAATGTGTGCTGCATTGGTCACCTGACCATGTGAGAGAGAGAGAGAGAGAGAGAGACAGAAAGTAAGAAAGAAAGAAAAAAAAGAAAGACGGACGAATGGACGGACAGACGGACAGACAGACAGAGAGATAGACAAATAGATAGATATATAAAGAAGAGAAAAAGAGAGAGAGAGAAAGAGAGAGAGAGAGAGAGAGAGAGAGAGAGAGAGAGAGAGAGAGAAAGAAAGAACGAAAGGACAGACTGACAGACAGATAGACAGATAGATAGATAGATAGATAGATAGATAGATAGATAGATAGATAGATAGATAGATAGATAGATAGATAGATAGATAGAGAGGGAGAGAGAGCGCGAGAGAGAGGGAGAGAGACAGAGAGACAAAGAGACAGACAGAGAGAAATCGAGAGAGAGAGAGAGAGAGAGAGAGAGAGAGAGAGAGAGAGAGAGAGAGAGGGAGAGAGAGAGGGAGAGAGACAGAGAGACAAAGAGAGAGGGAGAGAGGGAGAGAGACAAAGAGACAGACAGAGAGAGAGAGAGAGAGAGAGAGAGAGAGAGAGAGAGAAAGATTAGTTAGGTTGACTGATGGTATTTTAATGAATGTATAAAAAAGCACAGGTGGCTGCAGATGGTAAAAAAGGTCTGTGATCTCACGTCTAAAGGGGATGAGATCACAGGGACACATGGGTGGGATGTACAGCAGCTTTGATTTGTTATAGGAAGTGTGTTTTGTACAGTAAATGTGTGTGTAAGCTGTAAAAAGTGCTTATTAATCATTAGATTGTTCCAGTCTTTGGAAAGGTGTGTGATACAAATACATACAGGATTCACATCAAACACACATTCATTATTATCATATGCAATAATTAATGAATGTAGAGGGGAACATTTGCACTATGGCTCGAAGGACAATCTAAAACAAATGAAGCTGTTAGATGAGAGCCGTATTGATTAGATCTGACCCATTCTCACTCTCCTTTCCCACTACAGGAGGTTCAAAGTCGCAGCAGAAATGATGGTACTGATGAACCTCTGTTCAGCTAAATGTCCTTAATCCATCATGCATGTGTGCACTTGAGTCCCCTTTCAGCTGTCAAAACAAGCCCAGGAAAGGGCTAGCGAACACTCAGCAGGTCCAGCCAAGCAGAGTAAGGCCTAGCCTGACACAACTAAGCCCATATCCAGCAAGACCTAACCATCAGACAGTACTTCAAAGTCCAAATGCAAAGCTCAAACAAGATCCAACAGCAGCATAGTCATTATCCAGAACAAGGCTAACCAAATGCAGAAAGGCCTAGTCATTATCCAGGTCTAGCAGATCCTAGCCAAGAAAAACAAAGTCATGGTCAGGATTATACAGGCCCCAGAAAACGACAGATTCTTGTAGAGAAGTCCTGGACGAGCCCAGTAGGTGTCAGGACCTTCCCAATCTACGAAGATGTAGCCAGTCTCAAATGATCCAAGGAAGATCTATAGAAACCTATCCAAAACTCAATTACGAACAGTATTGCTTCACCAAGACTAGGCGGTCCTGATCCAGACAACCAAGACTATACACTTCCAGCTAATGTGAGCATTTTCAGATGTTTCAGCGTGACGCCGACGTAAACGATTGAAGACGAAAGTGTGGATTTTGAGCGTTAAAAAACGTCGTTTCAAATCTATTCAGATTAGTGTAGACCTTAAAGCGTCTCCCGTTTTGCTCGTGTGCAGTACTGGCACATACTGGACTGGACTTTTGGGAAACAATCGAAAACGAAAGTGTGGACACGGAGCGATTGTAGACGAAAATGACGTTTTCAAATTTAAGCCTTTAAGTGTCTTTGTAAAACTATACAATCTCAGCCAAACTAAACCAATCAGGACCCAAATAAACCGATCAATACTAACTATTTCCATTCATAGATGATGCTCATTGCTTCTGTCAGGATACATCATCACTCGAACAGCATTAACGCCCAAAGCTCCGCATCAAGTACCTACAGCATCCTCATTTCAAATCCTTAAATAAACATCCGGTTCAGAATTCCCACATTACCACTTAGCAAAGTGTCCTTTTCAATAAAAACGCTGTAATTGCTGGTGCTGGCTGCGTTTACACGGCAGGTGCCAAAACGTTCCTCCCGAGATATCAGCGTAGCCGAGAATCTGCAGAATGCGTAAGCAAAATAATGCCGCGAGAAACGCCGAGTTCGCTGCCAGAGCGTGTTCGGCGGTTCATCAACCGAGGAGCTCCCTCTCTTTGTGTTCCAGTACATTACGCAGAACATCATCCCAAAAGAGGGAGAGAAAAAAACCCACACACGAGACACTCAAGAACATGACTGTACAAGACCAGACAGGGGGATGTAATCATTCTTAAGCTCTGAGCTCATTCTATACTGGAGCCTGAAATAAAACACTGGCAGGATATTATATAGTGTAAAAAAAATACACAAATAAATCAACACTAGAAGTTTTAGACAAATTACCAAATCTTAGCGTATGGCGACATGAGGCATCTGGAAATCTATGCTAATACCCCAGCATTGAAAATCCCACCTGGTAAAAACTTCAATAACTGGTCTAAACTCCTGGTCATGGGTAACCATAAGAACAAGTTAGCTGTGTAGTATAGCCAATCCCAATCCTGGGTGGAGTTTCCAGACATTAGCACAATATTTTGCTTAGAAAACAGCAACTGTTTTATGATCGTTGTCATGGTTACCTAGCAAAAAGAGCACTAAATCCTGAAGAATTAAGAAAACTTAACTAGCCTCGCAAAAACAATGCTTTACTGCTAACGGAAGCTAGCCAGATAAAATGAGTTGTTGTCCAAAATCTTATTAAAAACATTCATACTACTATACAACACTAACTAGCTAACATAAGCTAACCTGAGAGGATTTATATATCTTTTATTAAAGCATAATCGTAAATATTTAATTAATCAGCACGTTCAATTCTTGCTAACATTAGCTAATTATTCAGAGCGACTTACAACTGAGCAGTTGAGAATTAAGGGCCTTGCTCAAGGGCCCAAGAAGAGCAGCATGGAGATACAGGGATTTAAACTTATAACCTTCTAAAACAGAATAAACCACTAAGATAGAAACCATTGTAATAATGGTGTACAGTAGAAACCGATATGTTCCCAAAAATGTTTTATTGGTTCTTAATGGTTTAGATTACCAGGAGACCCACAGGTTTGCAACCACCATTACAGGTTCCATTAAAACCATTAAAATTTTTATTAAATTTATTCCCATTAAGGATTGGTGGGGGATTAGAAATGTGGTATAATTAATTATGACTCGTTTGAAAATAAAATTTCCAGGTGCCCCATGTTGCCACTGACGCTATCAGTATGTACTAGCAAGTGGACAGTCCAGGTTTGTGAAGGTCACCATGTCGATACTGACCTCTTCCTCCGGTTCCTGAGCTTGCAGCGTGTCCTTATGGGGCGTGTCACAGTCGGGCATGTAGTGTTCACAGTAATCGTACGCCGCTTTGGGGTCAGCGACGATCAGCAGCTGTTGGATATCACCCTGCGAGAGACAGAGGGAAAGAGATGTTTCGTTCCTTACGTTTAATAACTGTGTAATCGGAAGGAATTGGAAGATGACTGTCCTCAGCAGGGTAAATCACAAGTCATACAGTGTAAGAATACGGCGGGGAGCCGTGCAACACGTTCCTGTCAGACGCACGCGCAAATCGAGACAGTAAATTACTGCTCTACGCTTTATAGGGGCTGAAATTAAACATGTCCCATCAGGACCGGGGAACACCTGCAGCAGCCTCGCCGTGCCGATGATAACCAGGTATGATACACACATAAACACATGTGGAATAAAGAACTCGAGCATTTCTAAATGCTGAAGGATTTCTACAGAGTTTGTTGGCTAGCTTGCAAATAGATTAGATTAGATTTGATTAGATTAGATTAGATTAGATTAGATGCCTTTACCTGTCACATGTACATTACAGCACAGTAAAATTTTTCCTTGTTCAGAAGCTGGAGTCATGACACTGGAGTAGAAAGTGTTATTCCTATCATATTAATACACACGTATACTTTGCACTCGCAATGCAAGCTAGCTAGCACATGCTAACCTGGCAACGAAAGAAGTTAACAATAGAAATTAAATTTTAGTAGCCTCGCAAAAAAATGCTTTACCGCTACCGGCAGCTAGCCAGATAAAATAAACGAGTCTTTGAGTGTATTCCTAAATACTATTAAAAAACATTCATGCTACTATATACACTCTCACAACACTAGCTAGCTAACATGAGCTAACCTGATAGGATTTAGATATCATTTATTAAAGCGTAATTAATAAATATTTTTTTAATCAGCACTGTTAATGCTTGCTAGCATTAGCTAACCTGGGAGGATTTATGATAGAATTCTAGAGTTGAATTAGAAAACGAATTTGCATTCATGACGCAAACTAGCTAACATTAGCCAACAGGATTTATAGATCTTTTTTAGCTAGTTAAACTTGATTAGCCTGACACAATCCACTCACAATTCATCCTTTATTATATATCAGATATACACTCATAACACCAGCTAGCTAACATTCGCTAACCTGACAGGATTTATATAACTTTTATTAAACTGTAATTGTAAACATTTTCTAAATCAGCAATGCTTGCTATCATTCGCTTACAAAAAGAGTTTTTATGATAGGATGCTTAGCATTAGGTAACCTGACTAGATTTCTCAGCCAAATTTATAAATGTTTGTAATCCAAGCAGTACTAAACAGGTAGCTAATGCTGGAGACCGTCACATAATTTCTAAAAGGGCCTACATTCTGACAGGATTTATAACGGATACTTCTAAGTCGTTTTTTATAAAGTCTTCTTTATTTTCACTGTTAGCTTGAGCTTGCTAGCAGGAGCTAATTAGAGCTATTTAAAGAAGTCTACAGAGGATTTATTTTTATAAATGTATAAATGTTTGCAATTCTTACAACACTAGCAAAATAGCAGATGCTGGCTAGTTCGGAGGAATTCCTGAGAGGGAATTTGAGAAGGTTTTTACTGCAGTTTTACATCGCGGAAATGAGCAGGATTTCTGATAAAACATATAAAGATTCAAGCTTAGTTTTAAAGGACAATGTTTTTGCAGCTAGCTCCTCTTAGCACTGAGCATGCTCGGAGAGGGTGCTGTCTGTATTAGAGATATAAAGATACAGTGGGTTTAGGTACAACACACACACACACACACACACACACACACACACACACACACACACACTCATACACATACACATACACATACACTCAGGACTCAGGGCATGTCTTGGCCCGCTTCCTTCTTCACCGCTGGTATCTCTGATACACCGCATTCTGTTCTTCTGCCCTCATTCACCTTTATACATCTTTTTTTCCACTCCTTCAAGATGGCCACCAGAACTATTCTTAGCTCTACAACCTTTCATTCATTTTTTTATAGCTAACAGAAAGCACGTCATCAGTGAACCACTCGACCAAGCCTTTTCGAGAGAAACATCTAATCTCTTATTCACTTGTGCGCTTTGTGTGGCTGGTGGCCGTAAGGGTGGCGTTCTTTCCTCATTAGCATCTTTTAACGCTAAACCAGCTTGAGGTCACACACCAGCTCCAGATTTTCTGCTCGAGCTCCAGCACCACCCTGCTGAGTTTATTTAAACAGTGTGGTGAGTTCGGCTGCCCTGACTACGGAGTAAAACTCTGAATGACCTCGCAAACTTTAGGAACACACCCAACCCCCGAAAACACACTTATAGGCGCATCGCTTCCACACGCATGCTGTTCCCCTCTCATAAATCACCTACACATGTTCAAGCCCATCAGACTGTTCCAAAAATGAAAAGTATGTCAGCATGGAAAAAAAGGAGTTTGAGAATTTCGGTAATGGAAATTTCATCCTTAGTACAAGAGGGAGCTGTCTTCAAAATGGTTCAATGGACGATCTGCCGAAGGACTCACGACTGGTGGTAGACTAAAGGCTCTCATGTTAGTTCTCACTCTCCAGTGTTCTGTATTGTTTAAAGACTATAATCACACTCTTGATATCACCCACATGAGGATGGGTTCCCCTTCTGAGTCTGGTTCCTCTCAAGGTTTCTTCCTCATTCATCTAAGGAAGTTTTTCCTTGCCCCAGTCGCCACAGTCTTAATCATCAGGGATAAACGCATGTCATTCCCTTTAACTCTTAATTTCTGTAAAGCTGCCTTGAGACAATGTCCATTGTGAAAAGCGCAATAGAAATAAACTTAAAATTTGGGGTGGACTGGGGTAGACTAAAGGCCTGCTGGAGGACTGATGACCAGTAGTACATGTTTCTGAGTGAGACAGGTAGATTTGTCTTTAAGTGAGACAGAAGGCTGTGCCTAAATGAGACAGGTAGACGTGTCTCTGAGTGAGAAAGAAAGGTGTGTCTGAGTGAGACAGGTAGATGTGTCTCTGAGTGAGACAGAAGGGTGTGTCTGAGTAAAACAGGTAGACGTGTCTCTGAGTGAGACAGGTAGATATGTCTCTGAGTGAAACAGAAGGGTGTGTCTGAGTGAGACAGAAGGGTGTGTCTGAGTGAGACAGGTAGATGTGTCTCTGAGTGTGACAGAATTGTGTGTCTGAGTGAGACAAGTAGATATGTCTCAGAGTGAGACAGAAGGGTGTCTCTGAGTGAGACAGAAGGGTGTGTCTGAGTGAGACAGAAGGGTGTGTCTGAGTGAGACAGAAAGGTGTCTCTACGTGAGACAGGAGTACATGTTTCTAAATGAGATTAAAAAGTGTGTTAAATGAGAGAGACTGATTTATGTGCCTTTAAGTGAGACAAGTGGGTGTGACTCAAAGTGAGACAGGTGTCCATGTTTCTGAGTGAGATTAAAAATTGTGTTAAATGAGAGAGACTGATTTATGTGTCTCTGAGTGAGACAGAAGGGTGTGTCTGAGTAAAACAGGTAGACGTGTCTCTGAGTGAGACAAGTAGATATGTCTCTAAATGAGACAGAAGGGTGTCTCTAAGTGAGACAGAAGGGTGTGACTGAGTGAGACAGGAAGATGTGTCTCTGAGTGGGACAGAATGGTGTGTCTGAGTGAGACAGAAAGGTGTCTCTAAGTGAGACAGGAGTACATGTTTCTGAGTGAGATGAAAAAGTGTGTTAAATGAGAGAGACTGATTTATGTGCCTTTAAGTGAGACAAGTGGGTGTGACTCAAAGTGAGACAGGTGTCCATGTGAGTGTCTGTCAGGTTTGATGATGTTAGCTTGTTTTACCAATGAAAAGTACAGGGACAGATTTCTTTAAAACAGGGTAACGAGGTATGTTTTTTAAAGCAGACTAATTAAAATTTTGTGAGCTGTTACATTTGAGTTGAAAAAGACAAGGACCAGCAGGAGAGCATGCTAAAACCTGATCAACATCTGGCACATCTGAGCTAGGTTTATAGAAGCTCCTAAGAGAACATCCAGCAGTTCGTTAAGGTCTAAATGTGTATGCTTGAAGACAACCGACCCGTATATCCTAGACTTTAGAATCCAGGGCTGTTACGAGATTCAGGTCAAAGGTCATGTGGAGAATAGAGCACATTTCAAGGTCATGAGGTCACCTTGAGAGAATAACTGAAATACTTTAGGTGTGACATGTGAACTGTTCCTGAACTAGAAGCTTCTGGAGATGAACAGCTGCTGAATTCTTGTAAAAAAAAATAATAAAATTTACATTTATGTTCATTCTAGTAAAACAGATGTCAAAGTGTAAACTGGCTAGTTTACTGATTGTTAGCGTTAGCTTGATTTGTCAATTAGCATTAAATGTTCACAGAAATCAGATTCAGTCATTAGCAATGTTAACGATTAATTTGCTAGCAAGTCAGAAGAATTTGCCTTGATCTGGTTACATGATTAGCATAAAAAAAATCAATGTAAATTTTATTAGTAATGTTAGCATGAGCTTGACGTATCGACTAGCAATGTTAGAACTAATCCGGTTCATGAAACAGTTTTAATTTGGTCCATCAAAGCCTCTGTGAAATGGATTCTTAGCTATCATTTTAATTTTGTATAATTTGATGGATTTCTAATTGAAAAAGGAGTCGATGTGATGTTGATTTTGTGATAAGATCGAAAAACAGGAGACTGATAAGGATTAATGTTGTACTGCTAGCATAAAAATGACTGATTAGCCACCTATTTACTCAGTAAGCAGCAATGATAGCACAAGTCTGTCATTGATATTTTTGTGTATATTTGTTTATACATGAACATGATGCATGTCAGACTTTATTTATTCATACTTCGAGGCCTCGGTGTCTTTCAGAAGAAGTGGAGATGATACACCCCTGGCCTGGGGCCACATGGAGACGACTGAACCTTAATACACACTTCATTACACTACAATAACTTGGCTATGTAGCAAACAAACACTAGGCTAATTCAAGAACCTGGAATATTAGCGCAATCCTTTGCCGCCCGTCGTTTCATCAAGTGATAGTTAAAATGCTGAGAAGAAGCAGATCAGTAACGTACTTCAGTATTTATTTATTTGTTTGTTTTTTACTAATTACGCTGCTTTAGATTATTTTATTTTTTTGCGACAGGCTAAAGCAAGGCCAATCAGAGTATCTCATTCCAGAGGTTTCAAAACCTTAAATATACACAGTAAGGCCAAAAGTATAGGGACACCCGACTTTTCCAGCCATATGTGGTTCTTTTACAAAAGTTGGAGACACACAATTGTGCCTTTGGACTTTTTTCTTCACTTGAACTTGGAAACCGAAAAATTATTCCAGCATGACAAAGGCAAACCTTGTGTACAACGCCACAGCTCCATGAAGATCTGCTTTTTCGTGGGTTGGAGTGGAAGATCTCCTGCTATAGAGCTACAACCCTATAGAGCATGAATGAATGTTCTTACTTCACCTACATCAGATCTTGACCTTACTAACACCCTTGTGGCCAATTGAATCTACACAAATCTCCACAGAATCTAGAGGAACATTTTTCCAGAAGTATGGAGCTTATTCTAAGAGCAAATGGAGACTAAATGTGGAATTTGATGTTCAAAATGAAGGACATAACCAATCTTATGCTCTGGTGTCTACAAACTTTTGGACTTAAAAACGTATTTCTAATTGTTATTCCGAGTCCGAGGTGTGGTTTAAATGTACGACGATGTTATCAAGTTTTCAGGGGTTTGTTATTGGTCTGAAATATCACCTGGACATTTCTTTCGCTTCTGAGCAAACTTCTTTTCAGGTGCAGATCTTTTCAAGTCCAGACTCGGCGTGAATCCAAGACCCGGCTCTCTCTCATTCTTTTTAAAAGAAAGGGAGTGGTGAATTTTATAGGAGTGAGGGAGGGGATAAGGTGAGGGGGGGGGGGGGGGTCGGGGGGAGCTGTAAAAACCTGTGAAGGTTGGCGGGAAAGAACAGATCACTTGAGATATGTTTTTAAACTTGAGACAACGAAAAAAGTCAATCCTTCCCACACTAAAGAACTAAATTTAAGGCTTTCCCAGGTTCTAGTTCCCAGTTTCCCAGATCCAAGCACAGCACCACTGTAAGTCGTAATCATTCGTCACAACGTGACATAAAAGTGTGACAATCAAGCAGTCAGCCAGTCACAAGGAAACGATTTCGACCTCACCATAAGCTTGGTTATGTGCCTCTTTTTGAACATACCATTCCACATTTGCTCTAATAATAAGCTCCACTCCTCCTGGAAGATGTTTCACTAGATTCTGTGGAGATTTGTGCTAATTGGGAAACTGAGGTAACTCAGGTACTGATGTAGGTGAGGAGGTGAAGAGGCCTGGGGTGCAGCCAGCGTTCTAGGGTTGGAGCTATACAGCAGGAGATCTTCCACTTCAACCAATAAAAAACAGATCTTCATGGATCAGTTTTTTTTTTGCACTGAGTGTCTTTCGTTTGTTTACATTTTCTTTATATATGTATTTTCTTTTTTTTATTTTAAGTTTCAGGGTGATGAACACTGACAGGGTGAACCCTTGTCTGATATTGTCTCGTATTGTATGTTTTATCTTGTATAGTCAAAGTAAGATCAACAGCTGGACCCAAATTCCTTGTGTGTCAACACACTTGGCCAATAAACCTGATTCTGATTCTGATGATGCTGAAGCTGACGGCTCATCAACCAAAGGCCGAGAAAAAATATTTTCACCCGTATGGAGACTCTCTGTTTATATATCGAGTGAGGAACCTTTGCTATGTTTCCACACGGACGGTTAATGTGGATTCCCGCAAATTTTAAGATAATCCACAACTTGTTGGGTTTCAAATGATAACCCGCAAATTTTCCGAGCAATTAATTCTGAACCAGGGGTTGACTGTATACGAATAAAAGTAGACCCTTTACGGATTCAAATTATGTATTGCTCTTATCTTTACAATAAAATAAGACAGGAATTTAAGGAATGCACCGGCGCTTTTGTCGACCCCCAGAGGGTTCGTTGTGCGCATCATGGCCGATTGTGGTGCATCAGTAAAACAAAAGTTTACTGATTCAAAGTCGTTTTTTATTCATATCTGAATAAAGAAAGGACGTCATGAATAAATGTGTGGTTGGAGATTTTAATTTTGCATTTTTTATATTTATTCATTTATAAATGGGTTAATCGCAAGTAAATAAAATTAGTTTAAAATAAATGTGCGTTAACGTGCTATTTACAGCCCTAATATATATATATATATATATATATATATATACTGTACATGCGGCCCCAAATTTTCGCAACCGATCATGACTCGGGTTCATGTATGGCTTTGAATGTAATGATTTAATACATGTAATGCATGTGCTGTATGTTGTTACAGGATGTTACTGAACTCCTTCTTAGCGAGGGGTCCTGAGCTAATGACCCTCCATTGTCTCTGCAGGGGGAACAGGCACTAAGCTGAAGCAGACTAAGCTGTCTGTGTGTGTGTGTGTGTGTGTGTGTGTGTGTGTGTGTGTGTGTGTGTGTGTGTGTGTGTGAGAGAGGGTAATGAAGAATAAAATCTGAGCGTCTGACAGCCAGTCTTACCCTCAGATGAATAGTCGGGTCTCACAGCTGCACAGGGACAGTTATATGGAAGTGCGATGAAAGCTGATCATTCATCCTCGCTAGCTTTGAGGGATTGGGTACCTCACTATATAATGCTCATATTATATTCTATTTTTTGATCACCGGCTCTTTTCTCCGGAGGCCAAGGGTGGAGAGGTGCAGCAGCGAAAAAACACACATAGCACACTGCATTCTTCGACCTAAAGCCGGCCTACTTGAGGGTTGTGAGAAAACATTCAGGAGTGTTTGGATTGAGACGAGGAGACGCAGAACGCCGACCAGGTATTTCCTCCGTATTTCCCTGCATGCACTTCTGAAGGCCCGGAGAAGAAAGGACAGACGGTGCCCCTGTTCTCCCAGGGGCTGAACAGAGAGTGCAGTGTTTCCTAGACCTCTACTGACACCCAATCTACCACACGATTCCAAATATGTGTTGGTTTAGGGAGTAAAAGGAGAGATTCTGGAGTGAATCTATTAAAGGCGACACTTCAGGTTCGCTCTGGACGCTCGTCTCTCAAAATCTTATTCGCCTTGCACCGTGTTTGATTCAAAAATAAAGACTAATTCTTTGCCGGATTCATATTCTTCAGGCTGGTGGTGAAACTCTTTAATGTTTTCATGTTTTTAATATCTGATTACTTTCTTAAAAAGTTGAACCTAAAAAATTAGAATCACATGATCTATAAGCTACATGACTAAAAAAATTCTAATTCAAAACCAACCAGCACCATGAATCCCTGCTGAACAGCACATGTATACCTATCGGGTATAACATTATGACCATCTGCCTAATATTGTGTTGGTTCTCCTTTTGCTGCTAAAACACTTCTGACCCATTCATCATTAGCATGAACTTCTTCAGCAGTTTGAGCTACAGGAGATCGTCTGTTGGATCGGAACCACAAGGTCCAGCCTTCGCTCCCCACATGCATCAATGATCCGCCCACGACCCTGTCGCCGGTTCACCACTGTTCCTTCCTTGGAGCACTTTTGATAAATACTGATCACTGCAGACCAGGAACATCACGCTAGAGCTGTAGTTTTGGAGATGCTCTAAATAGTTCTAGATGTAATTTTTTTAAGCAAATTTTTTTATAGATTTCTGAACCGTAATTTTGTTTGTTATCAAAAACAAAACTTAAAAAAAAAAAAAAGAAACTTGAAAACTTTAATTCAAATCAAAGGATCGGTAATAAATATCTATGCCTTCCTGGAATTTTTGGGAGTTTCAGTCTAAGACAGATCTGCAAATAGAACTGGAATGAAGACCCAAACTTGTTCCAGCTCCATGCTTTTCATGGGTTGGAAGATGTGGAAGATCTCCTGCTATAGAGCAACCATATTGGGATCAATGTGAACAATGACTGCACCCCAGACTTCCTCACCTCCATCACCTGCATCAATCCCTGACTTTACTAACACATTTGAGGCTGAATAAGGACAGATCTCCACAAAATCTATTTCCAGAAGGTAATTATAACAGAAATAAATTCTGAATTAGATGTTAAAGAAGCAGCACCTAATGATCCGATGGTCAGGTGTCTACAAACTTTTGTACAAAATGTTTGTTAGCCGTTTTTAAAGGTTAAGATTATGGCTTATAGGAAACACTGAGGAAGTAAGAATGTACGACAGAGCCGCAGACTTCCCTAAGGAACAAACAAGTAACATTTAAAGAAAAAGGATTTAACTTTTTTTCGTGGGAACCACTCCTTCCTTTGGCATGAAGATCAAGCACGTATCTCAGCAGGCTCTGTTATCCCACTGACAAGATCTGTCAGTAATTTCAGAAGCAGAACCCGTCATCTTTGTAAAACAGCAAAAATCGGGCTCGTTCACCATTAAAACAAGACCGGAACAAAAAAAAAAGAACAAACAAATAGCTTTTGAAAAGGCAAACAACCTCCTCTAGAGACTTACCCCCCTTATTCTTTACCACCCCCATCGCCTTAAACTAACTTTTCCCTTCAAGGACAAACGCTGACCCCCGGGTCTGAATGACTGTTCTCCTAAACACAAGTGTAACACATTTCCAACCCACGTGACAAGCATTTCAAACCCATTGTGTACCATTATTCAAATGAAACGGCCCATGTGGTAGACACCCATATCTTGCTCAGGGACCCAGAGATGGTAGCTTGGTGGTGCTGTGATTTGAACCTCATGACCTTCTGATCCTTAACATATTGACATACCACCTTATCAACCGTTCATGAACGACTCATCGCTACCCCATATTCTCGATCATTCAGCAGAACTGTGAAGAAATCTATGCCGGCTAATCATGCTAGCAAAAACACACCATCTTAGTGCTTTCACGTGTTTAAGCCAATACCTCCACCACATGAAGTACAAAGACCCGAGCTACGGCTTTCGCCCTTAAACGCTGAGTGCAAACTATACTTTAGCAAAGAACCATCATAAATGAAACGTCACGTGATTGCTATTAATTAAAGTTAAGTGCCTTTGAAGTTTTTCTTTCTTCCCCCCAACTGTAATCACGAGTGTGTGTAGACGTTAGACTGTTTTTTTTTTTTTTTCTTAAAAGCACCACAGATGTTTTTTTAGAAGTGCGTTAATTGAGAATTGTCCCAGTGCTCGCAGCCAACACACACACACACACACACACACACACAAATACGCACACACCCTCTTTATAGCCAAACACCGAATTCTTAAAGGCAGTGAACAAGATATGAATTGGCTTCGACATTTTTATCTTTAAAAGAGGTCATATTTTTACGCTGAAAAAGGGGTACAGATGTTTATCATATGGCGCAGCAAAACACCCGACTCTCCAATTTATCCACACGGCTCAGAGAGTTCGTGTTTTTCTTTTCGTCGTTTGAAACATGGCTCACATGGCGAGGGAATTCCACACAAAATGTTTCTACAGAGCTTCAGTTCTGTCAGGAAATCCACTAATGCTTTAATGTTCAACTGAAAAGCAAATAAACTGGATTTTATATATATATATACAAATTAGCCTAACTCAAACTATCAACCTACTTTGAATTCTTTGGATCAGCCCTAGCATTTAATGGTTCTTCACTTGTCTTTCTGGGACACTTTTCAAATAAAACCCATGTTGACGCTAAAGACTGCCAGATGTTCCTCGTGCAGAACTTCCTGAATTTAGCTCCAATTCAACAGTAAATATAGGAACTCGTTTATTACTTGAATCGAATGCCAATATTCATATCTATTACATTTCTGAGTACGTTACCAAAAACAGTTTTAGTTCTACAATATGCTAATGAAATAATAAGTTTAGATTTTTGGATTTTTGGTTGCTTTTGTATAGTAGGTTTATTTCGAATCTCCTGATCTCTAAAAATTAAACTCGGTGTCCCCACTCTGTTAAAAGATAGAACAGAGGAACTCATGTAGCCTTAAATGGCTTTAATTACTAGGTAAACCGAGACAAACCGCTCACCGTCCTGAGGTGAGTGTCACGTTGGATGTTCTTGAGAACAATAACTCAAAGAATTGTTCCAACAATGCAAATTAGATCATAGCTTCTTCCAAACCCCGTCCTGCCAGAGGTCCGTCATTCGTTTCTCTGATTTAATAAAGAAGCTATTTCAATTCATTCAGAATATATCTTCCAAGCAAGCGAAAAACACATAGCTGGCAACCCAGATTACACAAACGTCCTCCATTATTATATGCTAATAAACTTCTTGTCTGGTTCTTCTGTTCAGTTTGTAAACTGGGTCTTTGTTTTTTCCGCCATGGAATTTTGGAAACTTTATTGCCATTAAACATATACACTTGGATACACTATAAACTGCTCATCCCCAAGCAGCCTACCTTAGAAAAAAGCTTGGATGATGAAGAGAGCAGATTTTCCTGGAGGGTCCAGCAGTAGCTCAGGCTTAAAACACAACTTTCGAATCTACAGCTCAACCATTAAAACACTTTTGAATGATAAACCCCTTAAAAACACCCTTAAAACTATAGGGTTCCAACATACAAGATGGCCAGACAGTGCTTATGTTCTGGAAATCCTCTTGACCTAAACTGCAAATAATTATTGAACAAGAGGTATCAAGAGACTCTTAATTACCTGCCTCTCTTTCCACATCAAACACTTTTTTCTTCTTCAAATGGGGGAAGCCCTCAAAGGTACGTTAAGCGCTAATATTTGTTCATCTTGCAGCCTATCCCAGGAACTATGGCCATTATTTAGCAATACACCATGGATACAGTTCTAATCCACCTATTGCCATGTTTTTGGGTGGTGGCTGGAAGCCAGAGAACCTGGAGGAAACCTGTGCAACCACTGGATTACCCAGACATTTGCAAAATCTCATTAAAGTACATAATGAAAGCCATATGGTCTCTGAGGTACAGTTGTTGGTTAACAAATATTATATAACTTACATCTAAAAAGTTCTCCAAAAAAATACTCATCAGACATTCGAATAGACTTTACCTCGAAGACCTCCTCGTCCAAAAGCCTGCTGCCAAACACCGTGATTCCTTTAGTGTCAATGTTGGCATGGTCGCTTCTTTTCAAGGGCTTGGTAATCTTCTTCTTGCAGTCCACAATGATGGTCACAGTCTTCTTCTCCACACTGATGGCGACACGGTGCCACCTGTGAAACAGAAATAGAGAAGATGTATGATGACCCAATGTTGGTCAGGAGCCTCAGACCTGGACTATGTCACAATTTCCTACTTGAATACACGTGGATCAAATTATAAGTAACAAGTTCTCTCAGGGTCGGGGAACTCGTTTTGTATTGAGGCCCATCATTATGAACATTGGAGAACTGGATGCATTGGAAAAAGGAATGGCAGCTTGGTGTGGCTGAGATTTGAACTCACAACCAAAGTCCAATAACCACTAAACTACCACCTTCCTGGAATTACCACTTCACACATAATTCTGCCTTTGTATATGTAGTTTCCCAAACCAAACCATTATAGGGTGATGCTTCATTTTGAAGTGGCCCAGTTCATTATCAGTATTCCTAGTATCTGTTAAGATGCTATCTATTGCAGTAAATTGTGGAATTCCTGGGGCCGACTATTATTATTTTTTTAATTAGTTTGTTGGATGATGCCCCAGGACAAAGATGGGCAGTACAAGTCACGTGACAGCCAAGACACACGTGAGTCTTCCAAATCTTACACCTTAACTACCCCACATTCCTGCATTCCACCTTCAACATGAATTAGACTTATTAACCTCCGAACCAAATAGTTAGTCAGCAGGACAGACAGCATGAACATTGTAGAAAGAGTGTTGGACAGGGCAGAGAAAGACGTGAGCCCATGGATTACTGGGATCTTGATAAAATCTTGCAAGATTTCTATCGTAGTTCTAGTTCCTCTTTATGATCAGTGCTTCCTTACAGATGCCACATTCTTAGTAGTCGAATAATGAACAGTGTCTATTGAATAAGTATGGCCCATATTTAGCCGGGGTTCTAGACATCGATACGGTATTTTTCACTAACATGACATACTAGAACCTCTGGTAGCCTTGAACATACGAGAACATAGATAAATTCAAATCAAATCAAGTTTATTTCTATAGCGCTTTTCACAACAGAGATTGTCTCAAAGCAGCTTTACAGAATTTAAAAGCTAAGGTGAACAATGTGTATTTACCCCTGATGAGCAGCCGTGGTAAATCTAGGGACCTGGTGAAGAAGGAAATGCCTAGACCCAGACAATTACTTGAACTGTCCATGAAAGTTTTCATTTAAAGTAGAACTTCCATGTTTTCTTCCTAAACCAAACCCCACTCACTTGCTAGTCTGTACTCATTGTACCCAGTGTATATAACTGCCTTTTAATGCACAGTTTATTTATATTTAATAAATACTGATAAATAGATCAGTGTGCTGAGAGTCACATTCAAGTCTTTTCACATAAACTGAGGTGATTAGGTAAAAAGTCTTGTGATAAAAATGATAATAGGAACATTATAGTTATAATAAATCAGTACTTTGGATGCCTAAGTACATTTGAAGGCAAAATACTTTTGTCCTTTTACTCAAGTGAAAGTTTAAAGGGACACTTTTACTTTTACTGAGTGTCTCTACTTTAACTACATGGTTTGTGAACTTCGTCCACCACTGCATGGAAATGTTCCCTGACATATAATCATGGACCTTCCTAGCTGAAATGAAACCTGGCTTCACAAACTGTATACAGTATCAAGGCAGGATTTTTTTGGACAAATTGACAAAATGCACATAATTTTACACAACCTGGCCGGAAACAGGCTCTCCTCCACTTTTCTAGCTAACCAGGTAGTTGTGCTAGTCAGCTATCTCTTACCCAAGCTGACCATGTTGAAAAGACATGTTTACAATGTGTACATCCACATTTCTGCATCCATTAGGGGGTATCTGACACCAATTTGGGGCACTTCTGCTATTCTCTTGCTTGGGCAAACTACATAAAAGCAGCGTAATTTGTGCCCCAATCTGTTTACACTTTAGACGAAAAATTAATGAACTCCAGATTTCAGAGCAGCAGTGTGTTCGCTTGTGTCCTGCTGCTCAGAAATGCTGCAGTTCTCTCGAACACTAGTGAGGAATTTGGAATATGAAGCTTTATTGGATGAGATAATCAAAAGTTGAAAGGTCATGTTTAACACCCCTACCCCTAAATTTGCCAGCCTGCCAATTTAACTTTTCTCTTCAGTAACACTGCTCAGGTTTGGCCTCTCGACCTGGATATGGTCAGAAGACTTGCAGAGTCTTAGTTAGTCTCTTTTAATTTAACGAGCTTCTCTTGCACAGATAAAGAAAGACGAAAGAGCAAAATGTGAGTATCCTGATATTAAAGTCCTTTCCATAATACTGAAGTAACATCTTCTGGAAAAGCTTCAAAAGTGAGTTCGATGTGAACACGCCCAGGATATATCATATGCATTGTGGTAAGGAGGCAAAAATGCAGCCAGTGATTTTTGATTATAACTTTAGAAATCCCAAAATAGGAACGGCGGGGCTGAGAAGTCTGTCATTACAGCAGTATGGAAAGAACCACAAAGACGCAGGTTAGCTAACACAGCATAGACTCAAAGTTTCATAAAAAAATTTAAAAAGCTGGAATATACACATCTGCACAGTTAAATGAAATGGAAAGAGTTTTAGAAAGAAAAAAGAAATTAATACTGCCTTTGAGATAAAAAGCATCATAACATTGCTAAGCTAATATTATCTCTGAAAAGAGCCTTAGAGGCAGAGTTAAACATCGCCTGTCAACAGAGAGTCGTAAGTCACAGCTAAGCTAACAGTGCGTGTGGAAATAGCACCGTAAAGAAGAAAAAGAAAAAAACAGCTAAACTAACACTGACTGTAGGGTCAGTTTATTAGCCACAGCTGAGCCTTATTAGCACAGTAAAGCTAATTCTTCCTATCGGGACAGCTAAACTAACACTGGATATGAAAGCGCCTTGGAACTACAGAGAAACTATAGAAAGAGACAAAGGGCACAATAGCACTGCAAGAGGGACACATTTATGAGTATGAGTAGTCTCCTAGGATACATCTTGTTCAATGACAGAAATGTCCACACTTACTTTCCATCAGCCAGGTTGAGGGTACGGAACAGAGGGTAGTCCTCGGGTGCAGGGTTACCCGTCTGGTCCTCGTAAAGGAAGACTGGAGAACGCCCCACTTCCACACCGAGCTGCTGGACTCCTCGCTCATTGTACATAGACAGCAGGAAGGACTGGAGACCAGCTTTGGGTTTGAGGGTGGTCAAGATGGAGAAGTCTTCAGGGAACACTCCAGCTGCGATACAAAGAATTGAAAAGGAGTTGAAAACCGATGGGGTCTAACAGAGTTCAAAAGGACAACAAACATTAGGTCAGGTGAATTAGTACAGACAAATCACACTCAATCCTCCACAAAGTAGCGATAACTCTTCATTTTCATGACAAAATCAGTCAATTCCACTCCAGCTAATGAATCCTGTGAATCCCTTTAATAATTAATTTCAAAAACATAGGAAAAACAGCAGCATGCTAGCAAGGAATCAACAAACTCAACAAAAAATCTCCCCATCTGCACCAAAACACATGCAGAGGCATCTACTTGTTTACATACAGTAGCAGCACGAGAACATCTGCCATACTATTCTCAAAACATCTGTCAGCACATCTGGTATTCCACTAATCAGATTTACAAATCGAAGGTAACACAAAAGCTGGTTGTGATGTTTCTGAGGACATGATTAATTAGGACTCTTTGGTCCTCATAAAATATGCATCTGGTAGACTTTTAAGATAAGATAAGATAAGATAAGAAAAGATAAGACAAGATAAGATAAGATAAGATTAGATAAGATAAGATAAGATATATACAGTACAGTATATAAATACATAAAGGAAAAAAATCAACAATGATAGTCAAACAAACAAACATTACACAGTCTAAATTGTTGTTATTTCAGTTTCACAGTTGTTATTGCAACTTTTGCAGCTTTTTCTACTATAATCAATATGAGCGAATCGCCTAGTGAATAAGGCTCACACTACCATATGGCTGGGCATGGAAAAATATCAGTGTAGGTATGTGGTATTTTGTAGGTGGACTAGCAGTATGATACGTTGTCAACTGTGAACCATCTTCTGATGCACTGTCTATGCTCAAAGGAGGCAAGGCAAAAAGTAATAAAAAAAACATAGGGATAGACATAAATATAAACAAGGAAACAAAGGAAAAACATTTGTACAAAAAAAGTATGTTTTTATTTACTAATTCTATGGTTTCAACCTGTCCATTGTGTACTACAGTCTATGACTTAAGCCTAAGTATGTTTGTAGGTATTCACATTATTGTCTACATATGTGCCTGTACCTTAAATATCCCTCTCTGTCAAAGTTATAAAATGTATGTAAATATTCTGTAATTGGTAATTGATTGTAATTGATTTACTTAATAAAGCTATTATGAAAAGAAAAAAGGGGATGAAACTTGGCAGAACTCTGATAGGGGACCCGGGTTTGAAGCTAAACATTTTAGTTCATGGATAAAGGGGAAAAGATCCGTCTACAAAAATGTCTACAATAAACAAAAACTTAATAAATAAACATTCTTCATCAAGGCCCTTAAGCCATAACTTCTCAACTGTATAAATAAGATAACTGTAACATTGTTAAAAGTGTGTGATAAAAGCTATGGATTGAAGTGTTTAGCTTCGCCAAGTTAAAGATCTGATAATCCAAATCCTCCTGAAAAAAATCAGGAAAACTTCAGGCTATAGCAAAACCCACATAGAAGTCTCCTGAACAAAGCTTTGAAACCTTCAAAACACCATCTTTCATTTCTAATTCATTACAATGTGCCCAATGTGCCAAAGCATTTCATGAAAAATCACTATTTGAAAAGGTATTTCATCCTAATAAGGACCTGACTTGAAAGTGCTTTCTGAAGTTTAGAGCTGCACTTATTGGACATAATGAAATAATCAGCCAAACCAAATCTTTAATTACAGCTCTAGGACAAAAACAAAAGAATCTAGCTACGCTCGACACATCTGAATTAAAGTGGATCTTTTAACATTGTTGAAACTGCCCCTTAAATTTAAAAGTGTGTGATGGATGTATACCTGGGAAGAGTTGCCTGGTGGGAGCGCTGATCTGAGCCCCTTTTCCCACTCTGTAGGCCGTGTCAGGCTGGGAAGATTTCCGGTTCACACAGAAGCCCGAAGCCTTCTCCACTCCTTCGGGGGTGTTGGGGAACTCTAACACTTTCAGCACGTCTACTGTTTCGACTGCGAAAAAAGGCACAGAGAAAGAAGAAAATTTGGTTTATGATGTAAAACTGGGAAACGTGATAGCAGCAGAGGAAAGTTCTGTTGTTACTGAGTGAGATGTTGTGATCCTTGAGAGAGAGTGTTGGGATTCTAAACAAGCGTTTATTTATCAACGTGCTGGTTAACAACTTTAAAAAGATACATTATCATAAATTTCAAATGACTTGTCCCTTATGATTGCACATTTTGTAGCTAAGGGTACTTTTTCTATATGGGGGGGGGGGGGGGTTTCAGTGTTCATACAATCAGATGCTTTTATTTGTCACCTTTACATTACAGTACAGAGAAAAACTTTTCTTCATAAATCTTGGTTCAGCACGGAGTACAGAGGATTAAGGGCATTACTCAAGGACAATGCACAATTTTCAAAGTGCACCTTGACTATCTCACTTCTGTGCACCTGTTTCCAAACCAAAAACGTATGAAACCAGTGACACAACAAGTATTAAAGGGGAAGTTGTAAATGAAAGTTAAATTGCCTCTTCCTATAAAAGTTCTCATCAATTCATTTTTTGTCTCCATAAATTCTCTCATTAAAACAAATCTAACAAATTATTTCAATATGTTTTTTTTTTTGTTTATTTAGGTCAAAAGAGGCGTGTCTGATAGCTGGAGGATGTAGAATTTGCCTAGACATCCTTGAATTTTAATTGTCATCTTGGAATCCAGATTTGTGGATCTGAATGAATGGAAGATCTGAATGCATTAATGGTGCACAGTAGAAATAAGTCGACCTTAGGAAACCTACTGAATCAGGAAAACTGTAATGTGCAAAAGTGAAACCCATAAAGTACAGCCTTGTTTCACTTCGCATGGATAAAAGCCTTGGGATATGTGCGCTGTGTCATGTGACAGGAAACTCCTGTATCGAAACCAGGCAGGCATCATGGCCACAGATGGCAGAAATGTGCAATAAACCAAATCTGGTGAATCTCCATTATTTTTCTGCAGGAATATTAATAACATCTGTGCTATGATACAGACAAGAGCAAAGTTTCCCAAACTTTCTACTGAACATCTACTGGGAATACACTATTGGGACACCTGACTTTTCCTCTCATATGTGGATCTTCCCCAAACTGTTACCACACAGATGGATGCACACACTTAAAGGACGTCTTTTTCATGACATTTTCCTTTCAATTGGACAATTTGCTTCAAATAATTCCCTCAGTTTTATGGATTGAACTCATGACCTTCGGATCCAAAGTCCTGGGCCTTGTAAAATACCACCTCCTAAGGCATAGTGTTGTTGATCAGTGTAATGATTTTCCTTTGACACTTAGATGTAATTAAGGCTTGTGTCTAATTGGAAAGGGTCGAAAGGGCCTGTCAGTCTCAGTGAGAGAGGGTGTGGCCTCTGTCAAGTCAAGTCTGTCAAGTCAAGTCGAGCCAAGCAGGTTTTTTATTGTCATATATAAGACTATACATGAACCTGTGCATTTCTATGAAAAAGGTGTGGCCTACATCAGTTCCTCTAAAAGGCATCTGTTTCTGCCAGGCTAACTGAAGAAGATGTGGCCTTATGATTATCAGTAAAGAAAACATGGCCTCTGTACCTCTGAGTTTCATCGAAATATCGTGAAATGTCGTCTATATGTTTCTCAGTGCCAAAAAGTAGCAAAGTAATAGGGAGGGACCTTCAATATGATATTTAGCGTTCCACTTCTCAAAGGCTGGTGTCAAAACGGCAAACTGGACCTTCATCTTCAGGAAAAGGACGAAGTCAGCAGGAAAAATCTGTAAGTATAGTATAGAATAGCACCCGTTTCACAGCTCCCGGTGTACACAGGATATTGATCATTCGGCACACTGACTTATGATGGTTGGTGTTCCCTGTGACTGTGCGTGCAGCATTATGCTGCCATCTGTTGACATGTTACAAAACTAGTCTACTAACTTTTCGATACCACCTCGTATGTTACCTAAAACAGGATTATACAGCTAATCCTAATGTCAGGATGCGCACCAGACCATGGTAATCCCCCCTAAGAATCTGCGACTCCATCTTCTAACATCTCTACCTGATCTACAAGAGAAAAAAAAATGTGACGCTTTTTACCCTCCGCTCAGAAAAAATGTCCTTGTCTCCCTCTGCTCTGCTAATCTGAGCTGGGACCCAGGCTAAAGGCCAGTGGCTAATAAAAGCCTGGAAACACCAATAAGACCTTTCACCTTCACCATCCTCCATTCATCAATCCCTAAAAGGGCAAGTGAGTGATCATACTCGACTTCGCTACGTCTTTGGTAGCCAGACATGCAATCATATAAACTCTTTCACACACACACACACACACACACACACACACACACACACACACACACACACACACACACACACACACCATGTGGAATAAAGGAGCCTTGAAGAACATCAGCAGGCTCGCAGACGGGGTTTCCACCTCACACACTCGGCCTTTGTGTGTGTGTGTGTGTATGTGTGAGTCACAGTTCCCTCAGACTAAGCTAGTAGGTTCTCTGTCTTTCTCTACACTATTATAACAAATACATACCACACACACACACACACACACACACACACACACACACACACACACACACATAGACAATTCAGACGTGTGCCAACACTACAAGACCGTACCTTTATATACCATTCTGGGGGTGGAGGGGTGTGTGTGTGTGTGTGTGTGTGTGTGTGTGTGTGTGTGTGTGTGTGTCTGTGTGTGTGTGTGTGAGGGGGGGGTCGTATTATATTGCGATACCTGATATTGTAACAACACACACTATATTCCATGATATTTGTCTTTGCTAACAAGAATGAAAAAAAAATTATTCACAATGAGATTCTACTTCTAGCAGCCAATCATATATTTCTGTGCTAAAATGTTTTGATTCAGTTCTTTCAAGTTCCTTCATTGAGGTCCAATGATGTGTGTAGGTACACTAGAACTTCAGCTGTGAATACCTTTTTTTCTGACAAATCTTTAGTCCATGTTGTTGAGACATGTTTTTTAAAGAAAATGAAAAAACCCGTAAACCGTACTTTCCCTTGTCACCTGTCTATTCTACCTTTAATCTCTATCTTTTACCTGGAAATGTGTATGAAACGTTCCCTTAAAAATGATTTACGGTGCATAATTGGGCTATAATTACCTTTTAAAGGAAAGCTTTAAAGGTATACTACCGTTTTTTTCCTGAAAGTGTCATGAAGCTCAGACCATTGCTTTGAATTTGATCCGTTTTATAACATTAGTCTTCATGAAGTCATGATTCATAACTTTGAAATTTTTGAGTGACCAATCATTCATAAAAAAAAAAGAAAAATTACTTTGATTACTTTGTCAACTGTATATTTTGCACAATTGTTCATTTTGCAGAATTTTTGCTTAAACACGGACAAATAAACCCCTTTTATTGGTGCACAAAATTGGTCATTCGTTTATTACCCCTAGTGGCAGAAAAATGCACCTGCAACAAGCATTAATAGAGGTCCATTGGGCCAGAATAAACGCTGCCCCTATGCATGGAGAAAAAGCAGTGTATGTGTATAATTAGTGTGTATGTATCTCTGAAAGACCCAAGAAAGATCTGGAAAGAGGGATTATCGAGCAATGCAAAGGTTGAGAAAAAAATGTATACTCTTTTTTTTATCTAGTTTTAGGACTTTTTTGTGTATTTTGATAGAAATGTAGTGAAAACCTGTAAACTCACTTGCTGTACCTGATCACTACATATCACAACAATAAAATATGTGGTTATGAACCCTGAGACTCATCTTTGCTGTATCCAAATACCTATAAATTATTTGAAGGCACCTGAATGGACAGCTCATGCAATAAAATACACAATAATGGATAATAGATCGACCTGAGCCACTAGAAATGGTTCAGTCCGAACACCTTTGTTTGAGATGAAACACACCCACACATGCACACATACACAACAATCTGATTACTCTTATCATATCGCACTCGCTGGGAGGCGCCAAAAAAAGGAAGGGAAGGGAAATCGAGTCAGCGATAGATGAATTGAAGGAGGGATCATTCTTCTTAAATCATCTCATCGAGTTTTGGATGCAAAGCAGCCCATGTCCTAAAAGCACATGTTGCTGTCCAGCTGTCCAGCAGGCGAAGGCGTAAAGGATTCGGTTGGAGGCCACGGAGTGGAACAGGAACAGACCTTTTCACCTGCAGCTCCCTGAGACTCCGCTAATGTATTCAGTCGAACCTAGCCTCCCTCCCTGCCTCCTTTATTCCCTCGCTTTCTTCCTCCCTCCCTCCCTCCACCCCTCTTTGACACACGCTTGCCGTTTAAACAAGATGGCATTTATGCCACTGAGCAAACTCGGGGAAAAAAAGGTCTCTCTCTTTTTTTTTTCCTTTCCTCCCCCACCTGTGGTCCAGTCCACTCTCGGCGTCCTGAATCATTTCTGTGTGACACGGACATATGAGATGCTATTAGAGGACATCAGAAAGGACGCACCGAGCTGCCAAAAGCAGCAAAGAGTCGAGGGGAGATCGAGATGGGTGAAATGTGAGCATTTTTCAGAGGAATGTACACCCGAGTCGGTTCGAGCCCCGGGGGCCTCCAGGGGAAAAAACATGTCTGTACGCAGCGAGCCTGCAGAAATACCTTCATGAGTTACGCATGAAATCAGACAGACAGACAGACGTGAGGCTTGGGGTAGTTAAGGGAGGGGGCAATTATCGATTGAGCGATACTGCAATAAACTCCTATGATATCATCAATCAGACGATATTCGGGACGATGTCACGCCAAATAAAGTCGCCGCTTTGTTCTCGAACGGTCGGACGTGTTGCCAATCCCTGCTAAATCCTGAATGTCTTTGAAGTCAAATAATAGGGATCAGCACAGGGGACCATCATCAGGTAACGACGAGGAAACAAGGGACAACAACACGGCCTTGTCTCCCCACACACACACACACACACACACACACATACACACAAATCCAAGCAGTCCGAGTTGTACCCAAAGCTCCTCGGTGGTCTTGGGTGATGACTGGGTGCGTGTGGAGATATGGGTGATGTCCCAATCTCTAAGAGCCCTATCTGGCCACCCCCCCTACACACACACACACACACACACACACACACACACACACACACCTCAAAGTTTCGGTTCCTGTGAATCTTCTAAACACCAGGACAATAAAATTTGCAAAGTTGATCAAAGCGCTCAGGTTTCATTCATGTCCCTAATCCTTAATTGCTACGCTGGTTGCTTTTTATTGGGGATTGAGACACGCCCATAACGAGCAGCCTGCAAGAGCTTCAATTACATCTGCAGGACCATTTGATCTCTCATTAATATCACACACACACACACACACACACACACACACACACACACACACACACACACACACACAAATGCTAATTGCAGGGAACCATGTCCAAACCCTGTTCTAGATTTAGACCAAGGATCTGAGCTTGTCTTTTTTTGATCTTTCTATCACTCTCTTTATTCTCTCTCTCTCTCTCTCTCTCTCTCTCTCTCTCTCTCTCTCTCTCTCTCTCTCTCTCGCTCTCTGTTTCGATCCCCGGTTCAGTCAGCTGGTAGGATTGTTGCTGGACAACACGCTTGAAAAAAAATTCTTCCAGGGCTCTGAAAACCTTTGAGGAATGTCACCCCGTGTCCACACACACCTAACGGACCATTCGCTCCTTAAACTCTTAAACAAAGGAGCCTTTTTTTTTTCATCTCCCCCAACTTTTGGCCACAGCATAAATCTTACACAAGTCTTTTCAAAGAAAGAAGGAAGCCTTCGAAAACGCATTCCTGCTCCATCGCCTCACGACCAGCCTGGAGAACTACATGTCTCAGGCACTTGACCAAAACTCAATCACCTTCGATGGATCCACACACACACACACACACACACACACACACACACACACACACACACACACACTCACACACTCACACACGTTTATTATCCTGATATATTATACTATTGTGGAGGATCCATAAATCTCCATCGGTATAAAAAAGTCATAAGGGAGACACACGTGAAGTCGAACACACGCACGTTTTCTATTCTTTAAGATGTGATCATCGGATAAACGGTGGATAATAGGATTCAATCCAGCTGTGCATTTCTGAAACAGATTTTGGATCACACACAGACAGACACACACACACACACACACACACACACACACACACACACACACACACACACTCCAGGTGTCTCTATAGACATGGAATTAACATTCTCCTTCTTATAATTCTTCTCACTCTGATTATTTTCAATCACTGAGCATTCTAATAGGTTCTTCAGTAAGTCCTTCTTGAGGAACCTGCAGATATTCTGTGCAATTTCCAAAAAAAAGAAAAAAGAAAGTAGAAGCCTGAAGCTTCACTGATTAAGATTTGGTCATTAGGGTACTGGTTTTATGGATGGTATGATGTTAGATGATCTCAAGGTGCTTCAGATGCGCTAAGGCATAAAGATTTTGTTATACACACCCAGGTGTATCTGTCATTCCATCTATATGGTGAGGAAAAAGTTTGGAAATGTGTACCTGCTCGGACGTGAGGAACCTGGAGCGCAAGGATGAAGGACGAGGCGAGAACGACGAGCAGAGGTTTGGTGGTGATGTCCAGAAGCCACCTTTTCGTCCTCCACCTGGTGGACCACCGCTGGGTCTCCATGGTGGACGGAGAAGCGAGATGCCGGAGGAACCTCGGGAAAGTGTACGGCGTCGCAAAGAACCGTTTCCAACTAAAAACACACACCGCGCGCGCGCGCGCACACACACATGCACACACACACACACACACACACACGCGCACCCACACACACACACACACACACACGCACACGCGCACACACGCACGCACGCACTTACACACTCACACCACACACGCACACGAGCGCACGCGCGGACTCCCCACACACACACACACACACACGCGCAATCCTTTCCAGAGACGCTCTAAAAGCTCTACAGAGCCATAAAGGTGCAGGCTTGTTCCTAATCTGCTTCTCTTCACGACTCTTTCCCAAAACCTCACAACCCTCCAAGATGCTCTCCAAGACGCGTGAGTGTGCGTGTGCGTGCGCGCGCCTGCGTGCGTCCCCCCGCAACCTTTTTTCCTACGGACTTGACGGGGCTTTAATCAGGACGCACAGATGCACATCCGATCTCACATAACACCCCCCCTCCTCTTCCCTCCCTTCTTCACACACACACTCACACACACCAACAGGAGGGCTGAGCCCGAGAGAGACCTACCATTACCCAGAAAAAAATCACAAGGGAGGGCGGAAAGAAACAGCTCTGATTAACAAGTCAGGGGGGCAGGATGGAGACTCCGGGCCGGGGATCCACCCCGAGCCCTTTAACACACCGTCTCCACCTCTAACACACACACACACACACACACACACACACACACACACATCCACATCCACAATTCTCTCCACTGAGCTTTTCAAATAACTCTCAAATCCAATTCTTCTCCTGCACTCACGAGTCCATTTCAATCATTTAACACAAACACACTGCAAATATACACATATAGACACAAATATACACATATATACCCCTATAAACACATACAGTACAGACCAAAAGTTTGGACACACCTTCTCATTCAAAGAGTTTTCTTTATTTTCATGACTATGAAAATTGTAGAGTCACACTGAAGGCATCAAGGGCTATTTGACCAAGAAGGAGAGTGATGGGGTGCTGCGCCAGATGACCTGACCTCCACAGTCACCGGACCTGAACCCAATCGAGATGGTTTAGGGGTGAGCTGAACCGCAGAGTGAAGGCAAAAGGGCCAACAAGTGCCAAGCATCTCTCGGGGAACTCCTTCAAGACTGTTGGAAGACCATTTCAGGTGACTACCTCTTGAAGCTCATCAAGAGAATGCCAAGAGTGTGCAAAGCAGTAATCAAAGCAAAAGGTGGCTACTTTGAAGAACCTACAATATGACATTTTTCAGTTGTTTCACACTTTTTTGTTATGTATATAATTCCATATATAATTCCACATGTGTTAATTCATAGTTTTGATGCCATCAGTGTGAATCTACAATTTTCATAGTCATGAAAATAAAGAAAACTCTTTGAACGAGAAGGTGTGTCCAAACTTTTGGTATATATATATATATATATATATATATATATATATATAGACACACATAGACACACACATAGACACACATAGACACATATAGACACATATATACACACACATATTAACACATATAGACACATATGGACACAAATATATACATATAGACACATATATACACATATATACACAAATATATACATATAGACACATATATACACATATATACACAAATATATACATATAGACACACACACACACACACACACACACACACATATAAATATATATATATATATATCTATACATATAGACACAAATATGTACATATAGACACAAATATATACATATAGACACATATATACACATATAGACACAAATACAGTGAGGAAAATAAGTATTTGAACACCCTGCTATTTTGCAAGTTCTCCCACTTAGAAATCATGGAGGGGTCTGAAATTGTCATCGTAGGTGCATGTCCACTGTGAGAGACATAATCTAAAAAAAAAAATCCAGAAATCACAATGTATGATTTTTTAGCTATTTATTTGTATGATACAGCTGCAAAAAAAGTATTTGAACACCTGAGAAAGTCAATGTTAATATTTGGTACAGTAGCCTTTGTTTGCAATTACAGAGGTCAAACGTTTCCTGTAGTTTTTCAGCAGGTTTGCACACACTGCAGGAGGGATTTTGGCCCACTCCTCCACACAGATCTTCTCTAGATCAGTCAGGTTTCTGACCTGTCGCTGAGAAACACGGAGTTTGAGCTCCCTCCAAAGATTCTCTATTGGGTTTAGGTCTGGAGACTGGCTAGGCCATGCCAGAACCTTGATATGCTTCTTACAGAGCCACTCCTTGGTTATCCTGGCTGTGTGCTTCGGGTCATTGTCATGTTGGAAGACACAGCCTCAACCCATCTTCAATGCTCTAACTAAGGGAAGGAGGTTGTTCCCCAAAATCTCGCAATACATGGCCCCGGTCATCCTCTCCTTAATACAGTGCAGTCGCCCTGTCCCATGTGCAGAAAAACACCCCCAAAGCATGATGCTACCACCCCCATGCTTCACAGTAGGGATGGTGTTCTTGGGATGGTACTCATCATTCTTCTTCCTCCAAACACGTTTAGTGGAATTATGACCCAAAAGTTCTATTTTGGTCTCATCTGACCACATGACTTTCTCCCATGACTTCTCTGGATCATCCAAATGGTCATTGGCAAACTTAAGATGTGCCTGGACATGTGCTGGTTTAAGCAGGGGAACCTTCCGTGCCATGCATGATTTCAAACCATGACGTCTTAGTGTATTACCAACAGTAACCTTGGAAACGGTGGTCCCAGCTCTTTTCAGGTCATTGACCAGCTCCTCCCGTGTAGTTCTGGGCTGATTTCTCACCTTCCTTAGGATCATTGAGACCCCACGAGGTGAGATCTTGCATGGAGCCCCAGTCCGAGAGAGATTGACAGTCATGTTTAGCTTCTTCCATTTTCCATGATTGCTCCAACAGTGGACCTTTTTTCACCAAGCTGCTTGGCAATTTCCCCGTAGCCCTTTCCAGCCTTGTGGAAGTGTACAATTTTGTCTCTAGTGTTTTTGGACAGCTCTTTGGTCTTGGCCATGTTAGTAGTTGGATTCTTACTGATTGTATGGGGTGGACAGGTGTCTTTATGCAGCGAACGACCTCAAACAGGTGCATCTAATTTTGGATAATAAATGTAGTGGAGGTGGACATTTTAAAGGCAGACTAACAGGTCTTTGAGGGTAAGAATTCTAGCTGATAAACAGGTGTTCAAATACTTATTTGCAGTTGTATCATACAAATAAATAGTTAATAAATCATACATTGTGATTTCTGGATTTTTATTTTTAGATTATGTCTCTC
>NC_139574.1:3665878-3675878 GCF_946808225.1 Silurus aristotelis
GACACAAATATGTACATATAGAAACATATAGACACATATATACACATATAGACACAAATATATACATATAGACACATATATACACATATAGACACAAATATATACATATTGACACAAATAGACACATATAGACACAAATATGTACATATAGACACATAAAGACACAAATATATACATATAGACACATATAGACACATATATATACATATATAGACACAAATATATACATATAGACACATATAGACACATATATATACACATATAGACACAAATATATACATATAGACACATATATACACATATAGACACAAATATATACATATAGACACATATAGACACAAATATATACATATAGACACATATATACACATATAGACACAAATATATACATAAAGACACATATAGACACAAATATATACATATAGACACATATAGACACAAATGTACTGAATGAATGTACTGGACCGGTGTCACTCTAGACAAAATAAAACATATTGGATCTAGACTAATATAGATATAGACTAATATAGAATATACATATAGACACATATATACACATATAGACACAAATATATACATATTGACACAAATAGACACATATAGACACATATATATACACATATAGACACAAATATATACATATAGACACATATAGACACATATAGACACAAATATGTACATATAGAAACATATAGACACATATAGACACAAATATATACATATAGACACATATAGACACATATAGACACATATATATACACATATAGACACAAATATGTACATATAGAAACATATAGACACATATAGACACAAATATATACATATAGACACATATAGACACATATAGACACATATATAGACACATATAGACACATATAGACACATATAGACACATATATATACACATATAGACACAAATATATACATATAGACACATATAGACACATATAGACACAAATATGTACATATAGAAACATATAGACACATATAGACATATATATATATACACATATAGACACAAATATATACATATAGACACATATAGACACATATAGACACAAATATGTACATATAGAAACATATAGACACATATAGACACAAATATATACATATAGACACATATATACACATATAGACACAAATATATACATATAGACACATATAGACACATATTGACACAAATATATACATATAGACACATATAGACACATATAGACACAAATATATACATATAGACACATATAGACACAAATATATACATATAGACACACACACACACACACACACACACACACACACACACACACACACACACACACACATATATATATATATATATATATATATATATATATATATATATATATATATATATATATATATATATATATATATATATATATATATATATATAGACATATAGACACATATAGACACATATATACACATATAGACACACACACACACACACACACACACACACACACACATATATATATATATATATATATATATATATATATATATATATATATATATATATATATATATATATATATATATATATATATATATATAGACATATAGACACATATATATATATAGACATATAGACACATATAGACACATCTAGACACACACACACACACACACAAACACACATATATATATATATATATATATATATATATATATATATATATATATATATATATATATATATATATATATATATATATATACATATATACATATAGACACATATAGACACACACACACACATATATATATATATACATATAGAAACATATAGACACAAATATATACATATAGACACATATATACACATATAGACACAAATATGTACATATAGACACATAAAGACACAAATATATACATATAGACACATATAGACACATATATATACACATATAGACACATATAGACACAAATATATACATATAGACACATATATACACATATAGACACAAATATATACATATAGACACAAATATGTACATATAGAAACATATAGACACATATATACACATATAGACACATATATACACTTATAGACACAAATATATACATATAGACACATATAGACACAAATATATACATATAGAAACATATAGACACAAATATATACATATAGAAACATATAGACACAAATATATACATATAGACACATATAGACACAAATATGTACATATAGAAACATATAGACACATATATACACATATAGACACAAATATATACATATAGACACATATATACACATATAGACACAAATATATACATATTGACACAAATAGACACATATAGACACAAATATGTACATATAGACACATAAAGACACAAATATATACATATAGACACATATAGACACATATATATACATATATAGACACAAATATATACATATAGACACATATAGACACATATATACACACATATAGACACAAATATATACATATAGACACATATATACACATATAGACACAAATATATACATATAGACACATATAGACACAAATATATACATATAGACGCATATATACACATATAGACACAAATATATACATAAAGACACATATAGACACAAATATATACATATAGACACATATAGACACAAATGTACTGAATGAATGTACTGGACCGGTGTCACTCTAGACAAAATAAAACATATTGGATCTAGACTAATAGATCGTAAGTTTGTATCAATCTAGAAAAAAAGAACATATTGAATCCGTGTCACTTTAGAATGGTGTTAATATGTCATACAACTTTATTGAATTCGAATAGAATCTTTAAAAAAAAAAAAAAAAAGAACTTAAAACTAAATAAGTGGATTTGTGTCCTGTACTAAATCGAATATTAAAAAGAAATACTCTGAAACCCAGAATCGAATGAATTATTTTAAAGGTGGTCAAACTAACTGGGTTTGGGTCTACTTAGGCAATTGCTTCAAAGAATGTAAAAACTCTGAATTAAATAATAATAAAAAAAATTCCTGTTGCTCTATCTGATTTCTCAACAAGAACTTGAAATGATGTCAGAAATCTGAGCCGTCATATCGTCAGTTATAGAGTTAGTTATAGTATTTTATAGAGTCTGTTATAAAGTCAGTTATAGAGTTAGTTATAGAATTTTATAGAGTCTGTTATAAAGTCAGTTATAGAGTTAGTTATAGTACTTTATAGAGTATGTCATATATGTTACAAAGTCCTTCATATAGTCTGTTATATACTATGTTATACAGTTTCTCATTACACCTCTCATAGACTGTTATAGAGTCTGTCATATAGTCCGTTATAAAGTCTGTCAAATAGTATGTGATAAAGTCTGTCATATAGTCTGTCATATAGTATGTTATAAATTCTGCCATATAGTGTGTTATAAAGCCTGTCATATAGTATGCTATACAGTCTGTTATGTAGTCTGTTATAAAGTCTGTCATATAGTATGTTATAGAAACTATCATATAGTCTGTCATAAGGTCTGTCAAATAGTATGTTATAAAGTCTGTCATATAGTCTGTTATATATTATGTTATAGAGTCTGTCATATAGTCTGTTATAAAGTCTGACATATAGTCTGTTATGGATTATGTCATATAGTCTGTTATAAAGTCTGTCATATAGTCTTTTATAAAGTCTGTCATATAGTTTGTCATATTGTATTTTACAGAGTCTATCATATAGTTTGTCATAAGGTCTATCATATAGTCTGTTATAAGAGTCTGTCATATAGTCTGTTATAAAGTCTATCATATAGTCTGTTATAGAGTCTGTCATATTGTATGTTACAGAGTCTATCATATAGTTTGTCATAAGGTCTGTCAAATAGTATGTTATAAAGTCTGTCATATAGTATGTTATAGGGTCTGTTATGTAGTCTGTTATAATGTCTGTCATATAGTCTGTCATAGAGTCTGTTATAGAGTCTGTGATGTACTCTGTTATAGAGTCTGTGATATACTCTGTTATAGAGTCTGTCATATAGTCTGTCATAGAGTCAGTTATAGAGTCTGTGATATACTCTGTCATAGAGTCTGTTATAGAGTTTGTAATATACTCTGTCATAGAGTCTGTTATAGAGTCTGTAATATACTCTGTCATAGAGTCTGTTATAGAGTCTGTTATAGAGTCTTTGAAATACTCTGGTTTAGAGTCTGGTATAGAGTCTGTTATAGAGTATGTTAGAGAGTCTGATATAGAGTCTGTTATAGAGTCTGTTATAGAGTCTGTTATAGAGTATGTTAGAGAGTCTGATATAGAGTCTGTTATAGAGTCTGTTAGAGAGTCTGTGATATACTCTGTTATAAAGTCTGTTATAGAGTCTGTTATAGAGTATGTTAGAGAGTCTGTGATATACTCTGTTATAAAGTCTGTTATAGAGTCTGTTATAGAGTATGTTAGAGAGTCTGTGATATACTCTGTTATAAAGTCTGTTATAGAGTCTGTTATAGAGTCTGTTATAGAGTCTGTTATAGAGTCTGTGATAGTCTGTGATATACTCTGTTATAAAGTCTGTTATAGAGTCTGTTATAAAGTAAGTTGTAGTATGTTTTAGAGTCTGTCATTTAGTCTGTCTTATAATCTGTTATGGTTGAGGTCTGGACAAATATTAGTCACTATCTGATGTTTAATTATAACTAATCCTCTAAAAAAGGTTAAATGAAGAGAATTCAGGAGTAAATGATCTGTTATTCATTCAGGAGATAAAACTAACAAAGAGATTTAATGATAACAGTGATTAACAGTGATAGATGTGATAGAGTACCATATGTATGACCATATGACCTTTTCAATATTTTTTTTTAATTCCTTTATGATCACAAACATATTTAAAAATAAAACACTAATAAAATCTGTTCATAATTAATCCACTTCTGGGATCATTTGTGCTCAGATTTCCTCTTCAGCGTCTCCCAGCTTTCGGCTTTCAAATAAAAAGACTTGTGGTGTTGTGGTTTTCTGACAGAGTAATTTCTGTTGGATTACTATGTTGCTCTATATGGAGCTCTAGCTGTTTGTTACTGATAGTGTGGAATACACGAGATATATATATATATATATATATATATATATACTGTATATACACAGTTTTGTGCTAGTTACTAAAAAATAGTAACTAGTTACTGTTACTCGTTACTTCATTCAAAAAGTAAATTAGTTACTTTGTTGATTACTTACACTTAAAATTAATGCGTTACTGTTAAAAGTAACTTTTTAAATAACGTTCTTTAATGTTCCCATTAATGCTCTTTTATGTGTTATGGTCTACAAACACAAAACTGACTTAAACACAAAGTCATTTTTAAACACTATTTTATTAAAGTCAGAGCAGCACAAACTGAATATATCACAAGATTTCTGAAATAAATAACAAAACAAGCTGAATAATATATTCACAATCAAAAACTAAAGTGGCTTTTGCTGTTGTGTTGAGCTCTTAAACATGTTCCTTTCACAGCTGAAGTATGAAAACTATCAACAATGTAGAACAGAACACCAGGTTAGCTTCTAGCTTCTAGCTTCTAGTGTGGAGTTCCTGGAGGAGCTTCAACAGATTGAAGGTGCTGTTTATCGCAGTAGATACGAGCTTCGAACCAGAAAGACACAGCTTACATTTAACTTAAAAGTTTTTGTCTTTATACTCAACTAAAGTGAAATAATGAGCATATTTCCACTTAGAGAAACTCGTCTTGCTCTCGCCTCGACTCGCCATTACTACCGCACAGACCTGAATAAACGGAGACATGCCCACAGCGCGTCTTCTTCGTGTTTACAGTGGTTCATCCACCAATCCTACAATGTGTCACTGCTGTAAACAGGTTAGACTGTAGTCTACACTTCAGCCCAAATTCATTCATTTAAAAAAGTAACGGGTAACGCACCATACGGGAACGCTAACGGAGTGACTTTATTTAAAAAAGTAACGCGTTACAGTATTAGTTACTGTAACGCGTTATAAAAGTAAAAGCATATATATATATGCTTTTGTCACCAATACAAATTCCTTGCAAGTGCAAACATACTTATCAATAAATCTATTTCTAAATCTGATGCGGATCTTGATCCTGATTAATGTTGTTCCTAATGTTTTAACAGATACCTTATGACATCAGACTTTTCCAGACATTTGGGGCTGTTTACATAAAGTTGGAGGCAGACAATAGTATAGGGTTGTTTCATTTATATCTTTATACACTATTTAATTAAAATGCCATATTATACACCAATCAGGTATGACATTATAACATTATAACATTATGAGTGGTGAAGTGAAGAACACTGATGATCTCTTTATCATGGCTCCTGTTAGTGGGTGTATTTATTTATCAGGCAGCAAGTGAATAGTTTGTCCTCAAAGTTGATGTTAGAAGAAAAAAATGTCTGCAGTGGTCAGAATCTATCAAAAGTGCTCCAAGAAAAAAACAGTGGTGAACCGGCGACAGGGTCGTGGGGGACGAGGATCATTGATGCACGTGAGGAGTGAAGGCTGGTCCGTGTGGTCCGATCCAACAGACAAGCTTCTGTAGCTCAGACTGCTGAAGATGTTCATGCTGTTTATGATTAATGGGTCAGAACTGTTTTAGCAGCTAAAAGGGGACCAACACAATATTAGGCCGGTGGTCTTAATTTTATGGCTGATCGATCTACATTTTTTAAAATCAAATAATAAAATGGTCCATTGAATAAAACAAATGTTAAAAAAATTATAAAATAAAATAATCATCATCATCATGTAAAGCAGATCTTTATGGATATGGCTTTGTGCACTTTGTGGAACAGATTTGGGTCTCCTAGTTCAATAGAAAGAAACATTTCATGCCATCACCTCCAAGAAAGAACCTTGAGGCTTTGAGGTTTGAAGAGAAACCACATCTTGGAGAAGTCAGGTGTCCCAAGTGTATCTTCAGGCTGTCTATGTTTTTAGGTGATAAGAATTCCATATTAGGTCTGGAGAACAGATATGGACAGGATTGCAGATATTTTAGGAGCACATGGAGCCCTAAGGATCTGGATAAGGACAATGTAAATGATATAAGTAACTGTGTTTTATATCTTCTTCTTCTTCTTCTTCTTTCAGCTTCTCCCATTAGGGGTCACCACAGCGGATCATCTCGTATATATATAAAAATACGATATGATTTGACGGAACAATAAGGAACTCCAAACAATCATCAGGAGTTCTAACAAGTCTACACAAAAGAAGTTTTGTATTTATTAGCATGAGGTTTTTTTCTTTTCCTCACACTTTCTCCATGCGTGTGTACGACCATTCATTAAGTCGTGTTTTCTGCCTGCCGTTGGATCTCCATGAAACGAAGGACTGCATAGTGTGTTATACGGTTATTATCAGCTCGTAAATAACTCCTGACGGAGTTGAACCTCGACGCTGCCAAGAACACGTGTAAGAGCTGTTCGAGACACGTCCTTGGCTAAATTCTTATCTGCTTCTCTCATTATTATGCAAACCTTTAGCCAGGAACCACGAATAATCCAATAGCATGTGCTTATTATTATTATTATTATTATTATCTTCCCGTGGGCTCACCACCTGCAGGAGGGACCGTAAGGGACGGTGCTGTGAGGATTGGGCAGCAGTCGAGGCGGGGGTCTGCTTAGACTGCTGCCCTGCGACCCGAATTACGGATAAGTGGGAGAAAATGACATATTATTATTATTATTATTATTATTATTATTATTATTTTATTTATTTATTTTTTTTTACGTGTCTGGAGTTTTCACAATGCCAATGCGTCTGAGGTCTGGTTCTGGTGGTGAACTTTGACCTGCTGGAGGTAAATGTCATGTCATTGTGTCGTGGCTGCCGAACACACGCTAGACTAAGCAGATGCAGGCCAGATGTTAGGGAAGATATTTGCTGTGCTGAGTCACACGTGGCTGCAAAGTCTACGGCCAGCAGAGCTCCCGTTAAAAAGGTGACCGTACGGATAAAATAAAATGTTGCAGTGATCCCCGATTTGAAATATTATCACACTCACAGTGAAGCACTTATAATCCCCGACTGCTCACTGCTAACAGGAGGTAGTTTGGTGTAATGGGATATAGAATGATGTAGCATTATATAACAGGGTGTAGTAGAAAATAACAGAACAAAACAGGATGTAGTTTGATGTAACAGAATGTAGCATAATGCAATTGAATCTTACAGGGTGTAGCATGATGAGGCAGGATGGAGCTGCAAGTGACATGATGTAAAGTTTCTAGCATGATGTAATAGGATGTAGCATGATGAAGTAGAATCTAACAGGTGTAACAGGATGTAGTTTGATGCAACAGGATGTAACATGATGGAGCAGGATGTAACAGGATGTAGCAAGGATGCAACAGGATGTAGCAGCATGTAACATGTTGTAACAAGATGTAATTTGAAGTAACGAAATGCAGCATCATGTAATAAAATGTAGCATGATAGAAAAGGATGTAACAGGACCCAGCTACATATAGTATGAAATAACAAGAAGAAGTTTGTTGTAACAGGATGTAGAATGATGTAGTAAGATAGAGAATGATGTACAGTAAAACCCCGTTGTACGAGCAACCTATAGTACGAGCAAACGGAGATACGAGCGCAAAATTTTACCGTTTCATGAGCAAATTTCGAAAGCACGAGCAAACCCACGCTTCCAGTTCGCCGTTTTCAGCGGAGGGTCGCATCAGTCGCTTAGTTAATGACGTATCACTCGGTCGTCAAAAACGTAACTTTTTTTAGTTTTATATTTTTATTTCACTAGAAATCGTGAAAAATGTCTCCCAAGTAAATCAGTGATGGTGCTGTGAAAACGAAAGTAAATAGAATTACCATGGAAACCGAGGAGGTTACGAGCGTGGTGTGTCTCACACTCACAATCAACCACTACCACATGGCTAAGTGTTCACTTATGTTTACATTACGGTAATTTGCAGTGTATTTGTTTGTTAAAATAGGCTACAAATACTTTTTAAGTGCAGAAATAAGCGACCGAATGAGGTCTCGGGAACGGATTAAATCACTTTAATTCACATTCTGACGGGGAAAATCAGTTCGAACGTACGAGCAAATGGACCTACGAGCAATTTTCAAGAACGAATTCTGCTCGTACAACGGGATTTTACTGTAGTAGGATATAACAGGATGTAGAATGATGTAAATTGGATGTAATTCATTCTGGCATTCACATAATCATTGAAATAGTTTTCCTATCTATCTATCTATCTATCTATCTATCTATCTATCTATCTATCTATCTATCTATCTATCTATCTATCTATCTATCTATCTATCTATCTATCTATCTATCTATCTATCTATCTATCTATCTATCTATCTATCTATCTATCTATCTATCTATCTATCTATCTATCTATCTACACAGCTGGGGTTTCTTGACTCTTCGTGTATTTTTTCTTTTACCTGCTGTGATATAGAAAGAGCTTTACTTCTCACAGGCATACGCTATACAGCCAGTCACTCCTCTGTGCCAGTTAATGAAAACACACACACACACACACACACACACACACACACACACACACACACACACACACACACACACAACTCTATAAAGGCCTCATTCTGTGCCTGGAGTTCAGGAACACACACCACCCAGAGGGCTGGCCTCACACCAGAGAACCTGGTAGAAGTGATAGTACAGAGAGAGGGAGAGAGAAATATTTGAGCATTTTGCATTGCAGAATGTTTTCAGACAGAAGAAGGACTGTCTCCGTCCCGCCGACTGATCTGTTTGGACACTGCGAGCCTTTTGTTTGGATTGCGGTTTGCCGTATTGGTTCCATTTCCTGGAAACCGGCGTGAGATTATAACGTGCACGTCACGAAGCACAATGGCTAACTGAGTGTGTGTTGCTTAAAGAAGTTAAGTAAGAACAACACACACACACACACACACACACACACACACACACACACACACACACACACACAATTTGTGGCAGATGTGATATTAAACTTTTAATTACAGACAA
>NC_139574.1:3678378-3685878 GCF_946808225.1 Silurus aristotelis
ATGTGTTGTGTGTGTGTGTATATGTGTGGGTATGTGTTGTGTGTGTGTGTGTGTGTATGTGTGGGTATGTGTTGTGTGTGTGTGTATATGTGTGGGTATGTGTTGTGTGTGTGTGTATATGTGTGGGTATGTGTTGTGTGTGTGTGTGTATATATGTGTGGGTATGTGTTGTGTGTGTGTGTATATGTGTGGGTATGTGTTGTGTGTGTGTGTATATGTGTGGGTATGTGTTGTGTGTGTGTGTATATGTGTGGGTATGTGTTGTGTGTGTGTGTATATATGTGTGGGTATGTGTTGTGTGTGTGTGTATATATGTGTGGGTATGTGTTGTGTGTGTGTGTATATGTGTGGGTATGTGTTGTGTGTGTGTATATGTGTGGGTATGTGTTGTGTGTGTGTGTATATGTGTGGGTATGTGTTGTGTGTGTGTGTATATGTGTGGGTATGTGTTGTGTGTGTGTGTATATGTGTGGGTATGTGTTGTGTGTGTGTGTATATATGTGTGGGTATGTGTTGTGTGTGTGTGTATATGTGTGGGTATGTGTTGTGTGTGTGTGTATATGTGTGGGTATGTGTTGTGTGTGTGTGTATATGTGTGGGTATGTGTTGTGTGTGTGTGTATATGTGTGGGTATGTGTTTTGTGTGTGTGTGTATATGTGTGGGTATGTGTTGTGTGTGTGTGTATATATGTGTGGGTATGTGTTGTGTGTGTGTGTGTATATATGTGTGGGTATGTGTTGTGTGTGTGTATATGTGTGGGTATGTGTTGTGTGTGTGTATATGTGTGGGTATGTGTTGTGTGTGTGTGTGTGTATATGTGTGGGTATGTGTTGTGTGGGAGCCAAACCATTTAGTGCTTTATAAGTGAGTAGCAGTAGTTTGTAGTCTATTCGAAACTTAATAGGAAGCCAATGTAGGGACGATAAGATTGGGGTTATATGATCGTATTTTCTTGACCTAGTAAGAACTCTTGCTGCGGCATTCTGAACTAACTGAAGCTTGTTTATTAATGATGCAGGACATCCACCTAGTAATGCATTACAGTAGTCTATTCTAGAGGTCATAAACGCATGGACGAGCTTCTCTGCATCAGATATAGATAACATATTTCTTAGCTTAGAAATATTTCTAAGGTGAAAGAAGGCTGTTTTTGTAACTTGATTGATGTGATTTTTGAAAGATAAGTTGCTGTCTAAAATAACTCCCAGGTCTTTTACCGTTGAACTAGTAGTTACAGAACAACCGTCTAAATGCAGGCTGAGATGCTGGAGCTTCTGTGTACTATTTTTTGGGCCGATGAGCAAAATCTCCGTTTTATCAGAATTTAATAGCAGAAAGTTATGGGTCATCCAATCTCTTATTTCTTCAACACACCCAGTTATGCGAGCTAATTGAGCTGTATCGCCTGGTTTGGATGAAATATATAGCTGGGTATCATCAGCATAACAATGGAAGCTAATTCCATGCCTTCTAATAATATTTCCTAATGGAAGCATGTATATTGTAAAAAGCAGGGGTCCCAGAACTGACCCTTGTGGCACGCCATAATTTACTAGCATTATCCTGGATAGCTCTCCATTTAAATCTACGAAATGGTAACGATTGGACAGGTAGGATTTAAACCAGCTTAATGCCTGTCCCTGAATACCGATGTAATTCTGTAAGCGATCGAGGAGAAGATCATGATCTATAGTGTCGAACGCAGCACTAAGATCTAGTAAAACTAATAGGGAGATGTAGCCTTGGTCTGAAGCTAAAAACAGGTCGTTAGTGATTTTAACTAGAGCAGTTTCTGTGCTATGATGGGGCCTAAAACCTGACTGAAACTCTTCAAAGATATTGTTCTCCTGCAAGTGGTTACATAGCTGGGCAGCGACAATCTTTTCTAAAATCTTAGACATAAATGGGAGATTTGAAATTGGTCTGTAATTCGATAGCGTGCTTGGATCCAGATTAGGTTTTTTAATGAGGGGCTTAATAACTGCTAACTTGAGGGATTTAGGGACGTGACCTAACGATAGTGAGGAGTTAATAATATTGAGAAGAGGCTCACCAGCTGTATATAACACTTCCTTCAGTAGTTTAGTGGGAATTGGATCCAACTGACATGTTGTTGATTAAGCTTTCATAATAGCATCATACAGCTCTTCCTGTCCTATACATGTAAAACAGTGTAGTTGTGGGGTTGTAAGTACGATTGTGTCGGGAGATGCTGTCAGAGGTTGAACCGCCACAATTGTTTTTCGAATGTTATCTATTTTTTCAGTGAAGAAATTCATAAAGTCTTCACTACTAAACTGTGATGGAACACATTTTTCAGATCCCTGATTTGTTGTTAATTTAGCGACTGTACTGAAAAGGAACCTGGGGTTGTTTTTGTTATTTTCTATGAGTTTGCTCAGGTGTTTAGCTCTAGCAGCTTTTAGCGCCTGTCTGTAGCTGAGCATACTGTCTTTATACGCAATTCTAAATACCTCCAATTTAGTTTTCCTCCATTTTCTCTCCAGATTACGTGTTGTTCTCTTTAGGGCATGCGTATGACTATTATACCAAGGTGCAGGTGCTTGTTCTCGAACCTTTTTTAACCGGATGGGGGCAACAGTGTCTAATGTGCTAGTGAGGATAAGGTCTATGTTGTTCGCCATCTCATCAAGATGATCAGCATTTATGGGTTTAATGTGAAACTGAGATAAATCATGCAGGTTATTTATGAATCTGTCCTTAGTGGTTGGAATAATAGTCCTACCAAGTCGATACCGTGGTGAAACACGGTTAATCTGCTCTACCGGTAGTGTGTACAGTAGGAGATAATGGTCTGTGATGTCATCACTCTGGGGTAAAATATCTATATCAGTGACGTCTGCTCCGTGGGATATTATTAAGTCTAGTGTGTGGTTAAAACGGTGGGTTGGTCTGGTGATGTTTTGTTTAACTCCAAAAGAGTTTAGTAAATCGACAAATGATAATCCTAGGGCATCGTTTGCATCATCTACATGAATATTAAAATCTCCTACAAGCAGCACTTTATCAAAACTGATCAAGAGGTCTGAGAGAAAACAAGCAAACTCATGAAGAAAATCAGCGTAGGGCCCTGGGGGTCTGTACACGGTGACCAGAGCGAGTTTTCTATGGATGTCTGAAAGTGCAATTTTAAGAACGAGCACTTCAAATGATTTAAAGCTGAATCCTAATCTCTGACTAACATTAAGAGAAGCACTATAAATGGTTCCTACACCCCCCCCCCACGACCAGTCTGACGGGGCTCATGCTTATAAACATATCCTGACGGTGTCGATTCGTTTAGACCCATATAATCACCTGGTTTAATCCAGGTCTCAGTGAGACAGAGTGCATCGAGATTATTATCTGTGATCATCTCATTTACAATCAGTGCTTTGGGTGCAAGTGATCTAATGTTTAAAAGACCAAACTTTAGAACTTTGTTGTGTTTGTTTATCTGGCATTTTTCAGTTTTAACTGCAATAAGATTATTTCTGGATCTTGTGTATGTAATTCTTGGTTTTACTACACGAGGAATAGATATGGTTTCTATAAACTGGACTGTGTGTGAACTTGTAACTATTTGGTCTGTAGTATGCGTGTTCTTATAGTTGAAGATTTCTTGATGTCTTACCAGTCAGATGGTGTGAAGTATCCTAGAGATGTTATCTGATAGCACTGCTGCTCCAACTCTGCTGTGTGGGTATGTGTGGGTATGTGTTGTGTGTGTGTGTATATGTGTGGGTATGTGTTGTGTGTGTGTGTGCATGTGAAGAATAACAAGTGAATAACTGCAGAAAGGCCACATTGCAGACAGGATTTATGCATATGACATGTCGGCAAATCAAATCAGATCTAAACCTCCTGTGTGAGAGCGCAGAGTGCAGCACAACATCGATGTACCGAAAAACAATCATTAAAAAATGCATTTAAAGTGTAAGGTGGAAACTAAACAGACTCGCGGTCCGCCACGTTATATGTTCCTGAGGGAACTTTAAATATGTTCCACACAAATAAAATGACCGAAATGTGTGTACATGTGTGTGTGTGTGTGTGTGTCTGTGTGTGTGTGTGTGTGTGTGTGTGTGTGTTCCTATGACTGCTCTACTGACCAGTTGTCTGAGAAGTCTGACAGACTTGATGAGTCAGGTGACGACATCAAGTCAAGCGATGCCATATGGCTGGTGGGGACAGTGGGAGGTACGAGAAAACACTCTTCCCCCCTCTCCATCTCTTTCTCCATCTCTCTCTCTCTCTCTCTCTCTCTCTCTCTCTCTCTCTCTCTCTCTCTCTCTCTCTCTCTCTCTCTCTCTCTCTCTCTCACAGGAGGATTCTGAGATTGTAAAAGTGTGGGATTGTGGGTGGCCTGGTTGTGCTTTCACAGCTTCTCTGTGTCACAGACAGTGACAAGGCGGTGAGAGCTGAGATCATCAGGTGTGTGTGTATGTATGTGTGTGTGTGTGTGTGTGTGTGTGTGTGTGTGTGTGTGTGTGTGTGTGTGTGTGTGTGTGTGTGTCTTCTCTAAAACACACCATTAACACTTCATTAGAAGACTAGCTACTTTATTAGCCACTCTAATGTGAACCCAGTGTGTGTGTGTGTGTGTGTGTGTGTGTGTGTGTGTGTGTGTGTGTGTGTGTGTGTGTGTGTGTGTGAGTGTGTGTAAAGGACAGCGATGTTAATAGACAGAAGAACCGAATGGATTATTTTAAGATAATTGTTTAATTTTATTTTGGCAATATTCATATACAGATAAATAAACACTGCGCAATTTATCCAGTTTTCATGTTTAATGATTAAATGTTTTTTTTTAATTAATGAAATAATTTTCTACAAAAATTTTTATATCAGATCTTTCTTTTTACTTTGTGTAACACTTCAGTAATTTATTTATTTATATAAATAATATATAATAATATATACTGTATATATATATATATATATATATATATATATATATATATATATATATATATATATATATATATATATATATATATATATATATAAATAAAGTCCTAAATCATCCCGCTCTAATCCAGAATCTGAGAAAGGAATCCAGCCAATCAAATCGTTTCACTCTGCTGCACATAATTGGATAATACACAAGTTCATGGAGGTCTATGATTGGCTAGTGTCACTGTAACTGAACGTCAGCATGCCCCTCCCCAATCTCTCATCCACCAGGTGACTGCTGCCATGATGCCTGTATTTCCATAAACCCCTGAGTCGACTCGACATGCCTCACTGATCCCTGACTAATCCAGGATGAAACCCGTTCAGACGTTTCCTATTCTCCTCACTTCTTAAAAAAAACCCTGGAGGATGGAGGAGATGTGGAGCAGGCTGTATTTGTCTTACCTCCTCGAGGAGCTGCAACAACAAAAACACCAATAGAAAGAAAAAGACTTATCAACCTTTAGATGACCTTCAGAGAAAACAGGAAAGGGGATTTCTCCATGTTTTTGATTTCTGATGATTTGAAGTGTCTATCTATCTATCTATCTATCTATCTATCTATCTATCTATCTATCTATCTATCTATCTATCTATCTATCTATCTATCTATCTATCTATCTATCTATCTATCCCGACGGTCTATTTGTCCAATAAATAAATAAATAAATAAATAAATAAATAAACTAGGGCTATCAGTCGATTAAAATATTGATTGTGATTAATCATGGGTTAACTCACACTTTTGTTTTTTCCAAATGCACTTTAAATGAATACTTTTCAAGTTTTTTATACTCTAATTAAAATAAAGCATGAAGACAATATATTCTTGTAAATGTTTTAAAGTAATTACGGTGTTTAAAATCATGTAAATCATCAGGACACCAAACTGAACTTTTGCTATGTTTCCACACGGACGCTTTTAATTGCCGCATGTGCGCATCATGGCGGATTTTGGTGCTAATTGGAGACTCGGCGCATCAGTAAAAAAAATGTTTACTGTTTACTCGTGTAGTTTATGCTTTATGTTGAAGTCTTTCATTTCTCCTCTTTTATATTTATTTATGTTTTTCTATTTTGAATAATAAATGACAGAAGCGCGTTTAAAAACGAGTGGCGTTAAAATGAATTTGCGTTAACGCGGTATAAACGTTCATTTTTACAGCCCAAAAATAAACATGAGTTTTGTATTTTAAAACAGCTTCAGGGTATCAGTGATGGAGGCGGAGCTCCCACCACCGTCCTCTCCATGTTCTACAGATTACGGTTATTTGGAGAACTCCTCCTGAGCAGCTGCATCGCTGCCTGGTGTGAGAACTGCACAATCTCGAATACTGCAGCGATCCACACTCCTCTTACACACACTCACACCCCTCACACACACTCCTCACACAAACACTCCTCACACACACCCCTCACACACACCCCTCAAATACACTCCTCACACCCCTCACACACACTCCTCACACACACCCCTCAAATACACTCCTTAAACCCCTCACACACACTCCTCACTCACACTCCTCACACACACCCCTCACACAAACACAGTCCTCACTCACACTCCTCACACACACACAAACCCTTAACACACACTCCTCACACACACTCCTCAAATACACTCCTCACACCCCTCACACACACTCCTCACACACACCCCTCAAATACAGTCCTCACACACACACACCCCTCAAATACACTCCTCAAACCCCTCACACACACTCCTCACTCACACTCCTCACACACACCCCTCACACAAACACTCCTCACTCACACTCCTCACACACACACAAACCCTTAACACACACTCCTCACACACACTCCTCTCATCCACTCCTTACACTCCTCACACACACTCCTCTTACACACACTCACACTCCTCACACACACTCCTCACACAAACACACCCCTCACACACACACACACACACACACACACACACACACACACACACACTCCTCACACACAATCCTCACTCACACACACACTTCTCACACACACTCTTTACACACACTCTTTACACACACACACACACACACACACACACACACACACACACACACCCCTCACACACACTCCTCACACACACACACACACACACTTCTCACACACACTCCTCACACACACACACACACACACACCCTTCACACACACACTCAAACACACTCAAACACACTCCTCACACACACTCCTCACACACACCCCTCACACACACTCCATACATACACTCCTCACACACACTCCTCTTACACACACTCACACTCCTCGCACACACTCCTCACACACCCCTCACACACACTCAAACACACTCCTCACACACTCAAACACACTCCTCACACACTCAAACACACTCCTCACACACTCAAACACACTCCGCACACACACACAAAGCCTTAACACACACTCCTCACACACACTCCTCACATCCACTCCTTACACTCCTCACACACACTCCTCTTACACACACTCACACTCCTCACACACACACTCCTCACACACACCCCTCACACACACTCCTCACACACACACACACACACACACAC
>NC_139574.1:3693378-3718378 GCF_946808225.1 Silurus aristotelis
TTTAAGCTCCTGAGCGAATAGAATCTTCTGCTGCAGGTTGATGGATCAGGTCATGTGACCTGTTATTACACCACCTGATTTTTTAATACAAAAAAATATACTCTGTATGCCAAAGGTTGTGGACCTCTGACTATAAGCTCCTTTTTGAACATCCCATTCCATATTAATCCTCATTTGCCCTTATTATAAGCTCCACTCTTCTGGAAAGATGTTCCACCAGATTTTGTGGAGATCTGTGGACATTCGGGGACTGATGTAGCTAAAGGTGAAGAGGCCTGGGGTAAAATCAGTGTTCAAATTCATCTTAACCGGATTGAGGACAGAGCTCTGTGGAGGCCACTCGAGATCTTAGAAACCTCCAAAGCATGTAAAGCATATCTTCATGTCATGCTGGAACAAGTTTTGGGTCTTCAAGTTCAGGCTTCTAGTGCATCCAAAAACATCAGATATAACCGTCTCCAACTGTTGTGGTAACAGTTTGGAGAAGAACCACATGTGGCTCGAAAATGTTCTTGTCCCAATACTGTGGAGCAAATGCTGGACAAGTGGATAATTTGGTCCAGTGACAAGCTGTTGAACTTCTACTGAGAGCCAGAAAATTGGCAAACATCATAGTAAGAAACCTACTGAAATCCAAAGTGGCCATGCAATAAATATCGTTTTATTGTTTTCTCGTGATTCTTGTGATCTTGAAAATATGATCAGTATTGGATTTTTCGCTGTATTCGGTTCTACAGGCAGTATCATGGGTAGAAGAACATGCTCTTAGGACTTCCGTAGAAACCCGAACAGAATGTAAGTATGTTTAACACAAAGCGGTGAATAGACTGACCATGGGACGGATGACATGAGTATGAGTGCAGTGAGCGTGCTCCGTAGGAATGCACTCAAAACCTGTCATGGAAAAGAATTACAGGTGGAAATGAATCACTTCACAGCTGACAGGTTGGAAATGAGTGCAGGAGCTCTAAAACAGCAGGCAAGCGCGTTCTGCAGAGGAAAACAAGCATCTTTTAAAACGCCATCAATTTGGATGATGACAGTGCACATGGAGGGAAAGAAACGCAAAGTGTCGATGGGATGTGTCTCGCCCGATCGTTGCCGCACCGCCCACTCTCATGCAGGATGATAGAAGGGTGCAGATGCCTACAGGCTAATGATACATCTCTCCTCCAGAAGATACTAAAATAAAACTGAATCTCGCACACTGATAGTCAGGTTCTGCAGCCACCGAGGTTTAAACGCACCGATGCCAGCGCTCAGATTGCACACTGCAATGCTTCTGTAATTATACACAGTCGAGCTGCTGCGGCGCCTCGTGGAACGCTAGCATCGAGCTGCATAGATTTCATAAATATACGCTACGTTTACATTGGGTTCTGGATTCGAATTGGTTTCTCTAAAAGACAGGTTTATATTAATTCACTCATTCACACACACTTTGTAACTTTAGTTTATATATGCATTTCATATGCATTATATATGCATGATAGATAGATAGATAGATAGATAGATAGATAGATAGATAGATAGATAGATAGATAGATAGATAGATAGATAGATAGGCATGCAGACAGTTATACAAACAGACAGATAGGCAGACATAGACAGACAGAAAATCAGACAAACTATCAGACAGATAGACAAACAGATAATCAAACCGATAGAAAGTCAATTAGATGGAGAGAGACAGATAGACAGAATGCATAAAGTCAGACAGACATGTCAACAGACAGACAATTAGACAAAAAGTCGTACCATCAGACAAATAATCAAACAATCAGACAGATAATCAGACAGATAAACAGACAGTCAGACATGCAGACAGACAGTCAGACAGACAGTCACAAAGACAATCAGACAGACAGACGACAGACAGACAATCAGACAGACAGTCACAAAGACAATCAGACATACATACAAACATACAGACAGACAGACAGACAGACAGACAATCAGAAAGAAAGTCACAAAGACAATCAGATATACAGACATACATACATACATACATACATACATACATACATACATACATACAGACACAGACAGACAGTCAGGCAGGCAGACAGACAGACAGTCAAATGAACATACAGACAGTCAGACAGACAATCAGACAGACAGTCAGGCAGGCAGACAGACAGACAGTCAGACAGGCAGACAGACAGACAATCAGACAGACAGGCAGACAGGCAGACAGACAGAGTGATTATACAGATATACCGACAGACATAAATTAGTGCTAAATAAACTGAAGCCGGTTCCAGTGTGTTCTCTGAGACGTTTGGGACGTGACTGTAATCTCCAACTCTTTATGTTTTTTCTTGGCATTGTTGCTGATCAGAAGTTTCTCCTCACCACTAAGTGCCATCTGCACATCCAGCCTAAATATGAGCTTCCTCATAAAAGCAACCCTCCATTATCCAGCGGCGAAAGCGGCACAGAGAACCAGTGTAAGAAAGACGAGCTATTCCTGTACACTTTCATCCTGAGTGTGTGTGTGTGTGTGTGTGTGTGTGTGTGTGTGTGTGTGTGTGTGTGTGTGTGTTTTATTTTAAAGATGTTAAATACATACCAGGAGAAATAAACTATTGGTGTTCCATAAACACTGTTATTAATATAAAATGTATTAACCACACGTCTGTAAATACAATAATACTAACTGTAGCCTCTATCTTTACTACTGCAATAAATATTGGCACCCTGTGGACCTTTAGGTAAAGCTTCATTTATTCCCTGTACAGCATCAATATTTACACAGACAGACAGACAGACAGACAGACAGACAGACAGACAGACAGACAGACAGACAGACAGATAGATAGATAGATAGATAGATAGATAGATAGATAGAATTTTGTACTGTCATTGGTGTCCTTGTTACCTGATTGTGTTCACCTGTTTTGTGTTAGCTCGCATGATCATTCTTGTTATCATTAAACAATCTCATATTTATGAAGTTAGTTGTCTCATTAATTTCTGTGTTTTTTACTGTTTTCTGTTTTTGAACCTTCTTTTTCTGCTAGTGCCGCCCCAGGGACAAGAAAAAGTAAAAAAAAAAAAACAGTCATTTAAAATCCATGAGTTTTTTATTTTTATTTTTTTTTATTCTTGTTCTATGAATATCAGTTGAGCTTTTAGAATTTATTGGTTTTATTCTCCCTCTCCTGAGCTTGTGGTGTGAAATTATTGTAAAAAGCCCCTCATAACAACCCCCCCCCCCCATCCCCCCTCACTAATTTGCAGAGTTGGGAACATCTTATGAAGACTGATTGTTATGTTTGCACTGAGACGACTGTAAAATCTCCACACATTCATCTCTCTACTCAGTGTAATCATAGCGTTTTAAACACAGGAGGAGTTTCCTCTCGAAATAAACAGCACTTTCTGACACTCTCGACACTAAAGAGCCTCTTTTTCTTTTCTTTTTTTCATTTAAGAGATGAGGAGGGTGAACCCCATCCCTCAAACACATCTGTGAGGGGCAGCGAGTCTCGGCTTGTCCAGGCCTTGTCTTCAAGCTGCAGAAATGTCCGCCCCCCCTCTGAATGCCATAAATGCTACACTTCAGAGCTTATCTATTTATAGGTGTGGAAGAAAACATGATTTAAAGCAATATGGTTTGATATCATTGTGACAATAATTGTTTATAAAATATCAAAACTTTTTAGATTTGAAAAGTATTTATGGTTTTTGAGACACACATGCATGTTCCTTTTGTTTCTTTGTAACAATCTAGTAACAAATTTTCTTTGACCAAACAAATCTATAAATGTCCAGACTTTCCACTTTATTTTCATTGTAAAATCCTCCCTTAGCATGAAGAACAGCTCCTGGCATCCGGACAGTCTGTTTCTCCAAACATTCAGGTGAAACACTTTGCTGTACCTTTCGTAAAACTCGCCATAGATGTTCTTCACTAGTTGGGGGTTTCTTGTTCATCCCAAAACAGTTCAATAGTAAATAGGTGTGGTGACTGAACAGGTCGTTCCATGATCGATATCACTCCAGATGACTGTTTGCTTGCTATATAATGTTTTCAGAGCTCCGACTTATCGTCTGGTTGGTTCCAATCAGCCGCAGTCCAGATGGAATTGCATGGTGTATGTTGAAGTATGGAATGTTGCTTCTGGATTCCTTTCATTTTCAGGTTTTCTGGAACCTTCCCTGCTCCAAAACAACCCCAAACCATTAAGCTTCCATCTTCATATGTGGCAGTAGGGATGAGGCAGTCATCTTCTAAGGATAACGTCTTCTCTTCTGTTTTCCATCCAAGTAAGAGACACAAATATCACGTTTGGACTCCACAGAACTTTCCTTCACTCATTCAGTGTTCAATTCTTGCGTGTTTTTGCCTTTTGAGTTTTTGAGTTTGTTGCATAGAAACAGAAGTCCTGATCATTAACAGCATGAACTTCTTCAGCAGTTTGAGCTACAGGAGCTCGTCTGTTGGACCACACGGACCAGCCTTCGCTCCTCACATGCATCAATGATCCTCGGCCGCCCACGACCCTGTCGCCGGTCCACCACTGTTCCTTCCTTGGAGCACTTTTGATAGATACTGACCACTGCAGACCAGGAACATCCGACAAGAGCTGCAGTTTTGGAGACGCTCTGACCCAGACGTCTAGACGTCACAATTTGTCAAACTCGCTCAAATCCTTACGCCCAGCCATTTTTTCTGCTTATAACATAAACTTTGAGGACAAAATGTTCACTTGCTGTCTAATAAATAAATCCACCCACTAACAGGAGCCATGATGAAGAGATCATCAGTGTTCTTCACTTCACCACTCAGAATGTTATAAGGTCATAATGTTGTGCCTGATTGATGAATATAGACAGAAAGTCATTATTTAGTAAATAAATAAAAGAACAATCATTAGTTTACTTATAGCTTGTGATTAACATTTATTTCACATTGAATTACATCACTCGGTCTTTTCAATAAACACAGTGTCATATCAATAACATTTTCCCCAGAAGGTCCTTAAAAACCAGTAGTCGAGTCAAGTTAAGTTTATTTCTATTGCGCTTTTCACAACAGACATTGTCTCAAAGCAGCTTTAAAAAATTTAACAGTTAAGGTGAACGATTATCCCTGATGAGCAGCCGTGGTGACTGTGGCAAGAAAAAACTCCCTTAGCTGTTATGAGGAAGAAACCTTGAGAGGAACCAGACTCAAAAAGGGAACCCATCCTCATTTAGCAAGTCTTCCATGGTACAGTACTGGATCATGGTCCCATAGTGGAGCATGTTTCAGCATTTGGGGATTTTTCCACTGATAGAAGACATTTGGACTGAGTTGAGTTTGGTGTTTTGCCTCCTTACTGTAATAGAATAGCTTGGATTCATTCCCCCATTGTAAACGTCAATAATTCCGATTAGAGCTCAGAAAATCATGTGCGTAACCTCAGTCTGGATACCTGCAACTTTCCCAATGTACGTATTAACATAACATTTAGACCCCCGGTGTGTTTGCTCTTATTTATTTGCTTAATGAACATCCTTTAGGTACACACTCGGCCATTTCAGAATCCGGTGAACTCATGCTCTTGTCATGTCGCCTATAAAATTGTAAAAACATGCTCCTCTAACAGACTTTTTTCCTGAGCACATGTTGGACAGCCTGCTATAAAAAACTCTCCTGAACACAGATGTTCTATGGTTCACTGGCAGGATGAACCAGTGTGTGACTCTGCGTAATGAACACATTTGTTCCCCAAAGCTCTAATTACTGTCGAGTCAAATTTATCATCTGTCCACGTGTACGTCCTGACTACTGTTAACATATATACCCTGCAATGGAAAGGGGGTTTGGTAACCATGACGACACACAAACAGGAAGTCCAAATGTGCTCTTCAGGATCTTAAAATGTCGAGCGATGAATTACGAAATATTGGCACCGTTCTTGATAAAATGGTACATTCGTACAAATGATAACAGTAATGGTACAGTAATGATAATAATACATTGATAAATGGACAAATAAATAAAACACAATAATGAATCTATACATGGTTAATGAACTGGTTAATTGGCATAAATGTCTATTAATTGATTAATTCATTAATTCATTTATTTGTTATTGTTTTTTTGTTTTTTTATTTATTATTATTATTTCATTTTTTTTATTCATTTATGAAATGAAATTATGAATAGATGCAATACACTTTTATTATTTAAAAAGTGCCGATAATTTGTGACCAGTATTTTGTATGTAGATCAATTTCTCGGCGCTAAACTGTATCTCGAGCGCGTTCTGTCAGCACCGCTGCTGCTACGTGAATATGACGTATCACAACGCAACGGAGGCCGAGGCGTGTCCTGAGAGTCACATAGAATACAGATTAACATGGCAGAGGTAGATCTGTAACTTCCTGGAGACGGAACAGGAAAGAAACATCTGGTTTTATTTCATCTTTTTTTCTTTCTTTTGCACTACAAAGGCGTGTGTGTGAAAGGGTCATGTGATAGAAGGTTGTCTTTGCTGTCTGTCTGAAAAAAGATATAAAAGTGAACTATTTAAACCATATCGAGGTTCGAGGTTTATTCCCCCCCAACCCCATTATTTCCAGACAAGACAAATGATCAGAGCGAGTTCTTGACCATCGAAGAAAGTGAATCGTTCAATCCGGCGCCAAAATAGACTCGAGGAGACATGAAGCCACCCATGTGGGTAAAACCTGTGGATCTCTGATGGAATTCAGCTTTGTTTTGTGTTTCCAGCTTTTAATTACAATTGAAGCAAAAAATCAGCCAGGAACATTTTTACAGGTTTGTCTGATGGAGCTGATATTCATGGTTCAGGATGAAACACCTCCCACGCCCTGAGATATGGGTTGATGTGTTGGATTTTTGTGCCGCTCAAGAAATTCACCTTGAGGGAATACGCACATTCCTTCACTCAGTCGCCTATAGAATGGACCGTACCAAATTGGAAAATCTGAGTAGGGTGGGAGTGAGGGGTTTGGGTTTTGGGGTGTCATTATTTAATATATCTACCTGATCATTATATCACAGGTGTTTAAATGAATTGTTCACTCACAACCTTTATAACTTACATTCCAGGAAAGAATCATGGTGGAGCAGGATGGGGGTGTTGATGTTGAAGGAAGGGGACTGGACCACAGAGGTTTTAAATGGTGGAGGAAAAGCATAAGACCATTACAGAGCAGGTGGAGGTGTTCAGGGTCTGGCAAAGACACATCAAAATGTATTTTAATATAAAATACCAAATTCCTTAACTTTAAATGTATCAAAATAAATGTCTGTATTTTAGTATTTTAAAAATACTAAAAAATACTTTTACGAGGGAGCAGGAAATTTCTTCCATCAACTGATTCATCAACACCGTTGTTGAAGTAAACAGTATTTGATATCAGCAGCTTTTTTCAGGTTCGAGTCACATAATAAATGCAACCAGTGAACAGATCAAATATTCACATCAATTTTCTAACTATATATAATAACATGTTATTTAACAGACAGTCATTCATGCAAAATCATGTTCCTACTAAACAGCTACTTCAATCAGCAATCAAATATTTATTTATTAATCACTAGACACCTAATTGGCAGCCTGCAGGTTTCTTACCTTCACCACCTTCTTCCATATGGATACAATTTCCTTTCAGATCTCAACAAGTCTGAGCAAAATACCGAGTAGCACCAATCAGACGCCGCGTTTTTATGATGTCATCATGTAGAAGTTCTTACAAAATATTTTACAGAATTGAAAAAATACAAAACATTAAAGGATTTTGGTACCATATATGAAGCCGTTTTCAACACACACAAATTCAAACGACAAAATCCTATTTTATATTTGAAATACGTTTATCATAAATACATAAATACTGCGTATCCCTGGAGATGTTGATGTTGAGGGACCAGGACAGAACCATGATGAAGCAGGTGGAGGTATAGATGTAAAAGGAACAGGACAGGACCATGATGAAGCAGGTGAAGGTGTTGATAGTTAAGAAAGAAGAGAGGACCATGGTGGAGCAAGTTTTTAGGTGTTGCTATTGAAGGACCAGGACAGGACCCAGTCTATCCAGTCTATAGTGGTTTGGAAAACGTATCACGCTTGAAAGGGTGTTAGTGGTGCAGTGATATGAGATAAAGCAGGAGCAGGGGTTTTTCAACAAGGATACATATGCGGCTAGTCAAGCTAGCTACATTTAGATGGAGATCAAGGAACAGGACAAGACCATGGTGGAGCAAGTTTAGACGCTGCTATTGAAGGACCAGGACAGTACCTTGTTAGAGGAGGTGGAGTTGGTTGATGTTTAGGGATCAGGAAAGGATCATCGCAGAGCAGATGAAAGTGTTGATTTTAAAGGAACTATGTTGAAGCAGGTGGATGTATGAAAGATGGGAAAGAAAGACAGGACCATGGCAAAGCAGGTGCAGATGTTGATGTAGAAAGAACAGAATAGCACAGAACAATGACAGAGCAGTTAGAGGTGTCAATGATGGAGAAGAAGGACTAAACCATGGCATAACAAGTGAAGGTGTTGATGTTGAAAAAAACGACGTGACCATTACAGAGTAGCTGGAGGTGCCACTGATGGGGAAAAAACTGAACCATGGCATTGTTTGTTAAGGAACAACACACGACCATGGAGCAAGTGGAGGTCTTTAAAATACTATTCATCAATGTCTTATCAGGGTCTTTAAACCGTATTGTATCTTTATGTATATCTTAAAAAATGCAGGTTAACAAACAAATCAAGCAGCACTGGTGAGGTAAAACCAGGCATGATGACTGTGTTCGGTCATGAACTTCTTACATGGTTACAGTCTGGTGTTCCTGGTGTCCTCCTGACTTCCACAAACCTGACAATTAGCATAAAATGCTAACACAACTGCAAACTCAAACTTGATTTAATTACCGACATTTTCACTTTCATTTATATTAAATGTGTCAAACTTCATTTGACTTAAGTGACTGTATTTTTTAGATAAATTACCACACACACACACACACACACACACACACACACACACACACACACAGAGTTATTCTGGGGTGTTTATGCAGTTAAAAATACAAGGAAACACACAGGCGTTTGTGAGAGGATTTGGCCGTCACACCAGTCATCTGGATTCGGTTGCCTGCAGAAGGTTTGCTGCAGATGCTTTGGGAATTTTTTTCCCACCACATTCGGCCACAAAGTGCCCATTATGGCACCTTTATTTAGCTCCAGGGCCGTCATGTGGAGCTGTTATTCTTCCTAAAGGACAATAAGGTGATTTTTTTCTCTCGCTAAATTCAGTCTATAGTGATTTGGAAAACGTATCACGCTTGAAAGGGTGTTAATGGTGCGGTGATATGAGATAAAGCAGAAGCAGGAGTTTTTCAACAAGGAAACATATGCGGCTAGTCAAGCTAGCTACATTTAGATGGCGATCAAGGAGCAGGACAAGACCATTAGAGAGCAGGTGGAAGTGTATGTGGTGGGGGACAGGATCATGAGAGCGCAGGTGGACATGCAGATGGTGGAGGAGCAAGACAGGACCTTGAGAGAAAATATGGTGGTGTAGATATTGAAGGAGGATGGAACCATGGCAGAGAAGCTGGAGGTGTAGATGGTGAAGTAGCAGGACAGGATCAGGAGAGAGCAGGTGGAAGTGTAGATGGTGGAAGGACAAGACAAGACCAGTAGAGAGCAAGTAAATATGTATATGGTGGAGGAGCAGGACAGGAACATGGCTGAGCAAATGGAACTGTAGGTGGTGGAGAACAGGCTCACAAAAGAGCAGGTGGACTTATAGATGGGGAAGGAGCAGGACAGGGCTGTGGAAGAACAGGTTGAGGTGTATTTAATAGAGTAGGAGGACAGGACCATGGAAGACCAGGTGGTCGTGTAGGTAGTAGAAGGACAGGACAGGACCATGGCAAAGCAAGTGGAAGTGTAAATGGTGGAGGACAGAAATACAAGTGAACAGGAGGACATGTAAGTGGTGGAAGAACAGGACAGGACCATGGAAGAGCAGGTTGATGGGTATATTGTGAAAGGATAGGAGAGGAGAGGACCATAATATAGCAGGAGATGTAGATGGTGAAAGGACAGGACAATGGCAGAGCAGGTGGATGGTTAGATGGTGAGGAAACCAGGCTAAACAATAGTAGATCATTTAGATGTTTAGATAGTGGAGAAACATCTATGAAAGATGTCAGGGTGGGAGGAAGAACAAGGCTGAAGGATAACAAAACAGGTGGAGGTGCAGATGCTGAAGCATGAGGATTATCCCATGGAGCAGGTGAATTTACAAACAGTGAAGAAGCAGGAGAATCGGAATCAGAAGGATCTCTTTCACTTTAATCCATATAAAGCATATCTTCATGAAAGGTCTTTCCAGCACTCGAGCTCTGAGCTGCATGTTTTGCTGTTTGACAGAAATAATCATTTATTCAAGTGAAAAAAAAATGTCAGAATGAGTTTTTCATGCTTTTCCTCAGAGCTTGACGTGATAAGAGTTTAGATCTGATCTTCTATTTTGACAGGCCAAGCCTGGAGCCACGTTCATCAACCCGAATGCACATCTGCAGCGCACATTGCTGTGGAATCTGATCGGATCTGATCTGATCTGATGTCAGTCTCGTACAAACATGTTTCTTGCCTATTAATTTGACAATAAAAGTGAGTTTGATTTGGGGCCTTGTTGAGATGTTTATCTGATGTAGAATCCTAAGTGTCAAACTTCATCATTTCATCGTTATCTAAAAAAGTCAATTGGACTCTATGAATATAGCGAAACATAACGTGAAAGCTTAGCGCTGGTTTAGCATCTCTGTGTAAATCTTCTCATGGTGGCATTGGGCTGTAGTTCAGTGTCTCAGACAGATTTGCTAATCGTTTCTTATTCACACTGATAAAAAATATCATAGTTTGGTGGCCTCATCATGGCACAGATCCTCTAAGTAGAGAAAACGATCCTCAGCACACAGCCAAGATAACAAAGGAGTGGCTACAGGGATGTCCTTGAGTGGACCAGCCAGAGCCCAGACTAGAACCTGATTGAACATCTCTGGAGAGATCTGAAAATGGCTTTGCATCGACACCCCCATATAACCTGATGGCTCTTGAGAGGTTCTGCAAAGAAGAACCTGCCCAAAAATAGATGTGACAAGCTTGTAGCAACAAACTCAAAAAGACCAAAAAGAGCATCAACAAAGTATTGAGCAAAGGCTTTGAATATACTTATGTACGTGATTTTATTCATTTTTTATAAATTTGCAAAGATTTCAAACTTCTTTCATGTTGTCATTATAGAGTTTTGTTTGTACAAATTTGAGGAAAATAACATTACATGTTTACTTATGAAACTTTACATTAGAAATATTTTTCATAAGAATCTATGTATAAGAAATATTTACAAGACAACTTTAACATCTTTAAGAAAAACATTTCATGATAACCTTTTTTATGAAAATAACACTTTTTTAATAAGAGAAACTTGTTTGTAATAATTTTGTTAAGTATGAAGGCAATCTGGAATTTGCATTAATAAACATAAGTAACTTGAAAAACTTTACTGTAGAAAATGTTTACATGAGAAATTTTTGGATAGAAAGCATTTTTACATGTATTCTTTCAAATAAAAAAATCTTTATTTTGGAATCATTTCATGTAAGAAACTTTTTTAAAGCATTTTGTTAATGTTTTAAAGTAATGCTTACTAAAGAACCTTTACTTGAAAAAAATCTTTATAAAATAATTTTTTGCTTTAAAAACTAGATAAATTAAATAAGACATTTTACTTGAGAAAAACTTTACATAATGGATCTTTCCATAGAAAGAATTTACTTGAGAAAATTTTTAATTGAAAAAGTTTTTATTTAAAAAGATTTCATGAAAATTGTTTTATGATAAAATTTCAAGTAAATCTTTTGGAATATTTTACCTACAATTTGTTTTGTGACTTTAAAATAACAATTTCAATGTAAGAAAGTAATGTTTACTTAAAAACGTTAATAAAAAAAAAAAAGTACACAAAAGACTGTACTTAAGAAAATATTTACTTTAGAAAGGTTTACTTAGAAAAAACCTTCTAGAGAAAAATTCTATTGAAAATTTATTTTTTACATGATACATATTTGAGAAAACCTTTATTTAGAGTCTTTTTAAAATGTGAAAAGTTTACTGTTTTTTTTTTATGTTTATGTACAAAACATTACTTTAATAATCAAAATTTTATTGAAAAAATCTTCATGTAAGAAAACTTTACTTACGCAGATCTTTACACAAGGAATCTTTGAATAAAAATATTTACATAATAAACTTTTTAGAGAAAATTTTTACATACGATTATTTTGTATCAAAATCTAAACTTGAAAAAATATTAAATTAAAAATGTTTTAAGAAAAAAATTCCACCTGAGCCTTAAAATAATAAAAGGGTTAAATAGTCTTTGTACTTGTCACATGTAAATTACAGCACAGTGAAATTCTTTCTTCAAATATCCCAGCAAAGTTAGCAAGCTGGGGTCAGAGTGGGAGGTCAGCCATGACACAGCACCCCTGGAGCACTGAGGGTTAAGGGCAATGTTTGGCAACCCTGGGACTTGTATCCTCAAACTTCTGATCAATAACCCAGAGCATTTCCCTCAGATCTACCACTTCTCATGTAAAAAAAAAAAAGTATTTACTTGTATTTTTTTAAACTTTTTAATAAATTGTAAATAGTATTATTTATTTTAGAAACTTTACTTTAGAAAATTTAGAAAAATTGTTGCTTGAGAAATTGAGAAAATCTTTACATGAGGATTTTTTTCCCTTAAGAAGTCTTTATTTCAGTAAACAAATTTTATTGAAAATGTTTTTATGTGAAGAAATTTTACATTTGAAAAAAATAAACTTTATGGAAGAAACATTTTATTTGGAATTTTTTAACATAAAGAAATTATAAAAAATATTAATGTATGACATGAAATCAAAAAGTGCTTTTGAAAAAACTTTTTTTTAAAAACATTATGCTCTGGATTTTTTGTAACGCTGGTGAGTGCGTGATGTTTCAGATATGCTATTAGTTTAATGCTAACTCAGTAGCTTTATGCTTCTATCGCTACAAGTATGAAAAGTAAATGCATTTAAAAGCAATCTAACATATAGATAACAGATATTTGACCATATAACAGCTAATTTCGATTGAGATGTAAGTAGAATGAATTGCTAGCAAGCTAGCTAGCAGGAGAACTTTATATTGTGTCATTAAAATTATTAGTGAGTTCACAAAACTCAGAATTAAATCTCTGGTTTGACTAACACAAATCTCTCTCTCTTGTCTTTGGGAAGTGTCTTGGATGAGGGACGTTCTCTCCTCTCGGTTCTCGGGCTTGAGTGTCCGGCGCTCCTCCTTCACCTGGGACGTCTCCGAGGCTGAAAGGCAGCATTGTGTCCCATCTGGGAGGAATGTCCATGTCACAGGCGAAGAAAAGAGTTCATTTGCACAGGAATTTCGAGGCTCACTGACAACATTTTAGAACGACTCGGGGTCGGGTCGGGGGGGCGACGGAGGGGACGAGGGGGACACTCGGTTCATGCGGTTTAGATAATAATGCTAATTGCAGTTTTATATAAGAGGCAGACTGAGTCCAAGCATGTGAAACATAAGCGTTTATGCTGAAGTGGTAGCTCAGTGGTACGGTGTTGATCTTCTGACTTTTGATGAGAAGGTCATGGGGTCAGATCACAGCACCACCAAACTGCCACAAGTTGCTGAGCCTTTAAACAAGGACCCTAACCCTCAAATACTTTTTGTAGAAGGGTCTCTGTCAAATGGACATGGTGTAAATGTAAAAAAAAGCTCACATCTGGATCACAATCTGTAACTTTTGTCTTATACATTTTACACACCTGCAGCATATATTATACACCATATAGACAAAGGTTTCTGGACACCTGACCATAAGATTGCTCCTTTTGGAACATCGCATTCCACTTTTAGTCTCCATTTGCGCTTATAATAAGCTCCATTCTTCTGGAAAGATGTTCCATTAGATTCTGTTGAGATTTGGTGGAGATTCCTAGTAAAGTTAAGTAGTGATGTTGGTGAGAAGGTGAGGAGGTCTGGGGTGCAGTCAGTGTTCACATTCATCTCAACAGGGTTTAGCGCTCTAAAAAAGATCAGCCACACACATCCAGCTTTGTGTGCAGGTTTTGGGTCTCCAACTGTAGTTCCAGTGAAGGGAAAATTTCATGCCACCACATTGAAAGACGTCCTACACACTTGTGTCTCTTTAACTCTGTGGTAACAGGCAGAGAGTCCAGATTTAGCTTCTGTTCAACATTAGTGTGTTTTCCACTCAAACGCTCAGAAGTGATGAAGGAACGTTTCAAGGAAAAACGCAACTCTTTCTTAGTCATGTGTTTATTATTCAGAAAGATTTCATACCTGCACATTATTTGCTGTATCAAGTCTTTTTGTCCATATTTTTCTGACTAAACAGGAGTGACGTTTAAAAGTGTTTATTTTTTTGACAACACTGACTTCTGGTGGCAAAAGAGACAATATCGCTAGATAGATAGATAGATAGATAGATAGATAGATAGATAGATAGATAGATAGATAGATAGATAGATAGATAGATAGATAGATAGATAGATAGATAGATAGATAGATAGATAGATAGATAGATAGATAGATAGATAGATAGATAACCTTTACAATAAATTTAAAATATTAAAATGTTATTTGTCACACTGCACTGATCACACATTTATACATATACATATATACATATAATAATAAAAAAATATTTTTATTGGAAATACTGCCATCTCTTGGCCAAATAAGGAACATCATATCTTTATGGGCTGGCCTGTTCTAGGACTGACATCTTTACGCTCCAATCAAATCTCTCACCAGAAACACCGTCGCGTCTTTAACCAATCACAAAAGTCTCCTTTCATCTATGATTGACATGTTTCAAAAACCAATCATTGATCTCAGGATATAATCTCAGCCCCTACGGCAACCAATCAGCACCCAGAGATTCAGCGGATTTCCTGGATTAAAAGCCCGCCTTTTAAAAGCAGGGTCGTATCTCAAAATAGCGACTAGACCCCTAAAGATATACCCTAGGTAGGGAGGTTTCCGGTTCCGGTTGTAGAGTTTAGTGCTCTTGTGCGATTTGAGATACGGAAATCTGTATTGAAGCCGTTTTTAAGCAGGCAGGTTCGTGTGAACGTGTTTATTTATTATTAATATAACATTAAATGACAATTGTGTTTATTTTAAAAGATTAAATGTTAAAATGTACTTTGGCTGCGCGGTGTTCCGAATACATTAGCGTGCTAGCTTGCTAAGCTAACTAGTGTAACTAGCTCGAGTATGCTAGTAAGATTGATTTATTCTGTTGTTTGTTTATTTACAGTTTATATAAATAAATAAAAAAGACGCACTGAAACAGAAAAAGACTGTGTGTGTTCTACTCCAAAACCAGCCCGCTGACTGTTTCCAGGGGAAAGTAGGTTGTGTGTGTGTGTGTGTGTGTGTGTGTGTGTGTGTGTGTGTGTGTGTGTGTCTCTCTTTCTTTCTCTCTCTCTCTGTGTGTGTCTGTCTGTCTGTCTGTCTGTCTGTGTGTGTCTGTCTGTGTCTGTGTGCCAGGCTGTGTGCCGGTCTGTCTGTCTCTGTGCCGGTCTGTCTGTCTCTTTCTGTCTATCTGTTCGTGTGTGCCTGTCTGTCTGTCTGTGTCTGTGTGCCAGGCTGTCTGTGTCTGTGTGCCTGTCTGTCTGTCTGTGTCTGTGTGCCAGGCTGTCTGTGTCTGTGTGCCAGGCTGTTTGTGTCTGTGTGCCAGGCTGTCTGTGTGCCAGGCTGTCTGTGTGTCGGTCTGTGTGTGTCGGTCTGTGTGTGTCTGTGTGCCGGGCTGTCTGTCTCGGTCTGTCTCTGTCTGTCTATCTGTTCATGTGTGCCTGTCTGTCTGTCTGTGTGTGTCTGTGTGCCGGTCTGTCTGTGTGTGTCTGTGTGCCGGTCTGTCTGTGTGTGTCTGTGTGCCGGTCTGTCTGTGTCTGTGTGTCGGTCTGTCTGTGTGTGTCTGTGTGCCGGTCTGTCTGTCTGTGTGTCGGTCTGTCTGTGTCTGTGTGTCGGTCTGTCTGTGTCTGTGTGTCGGTCTGTCTGTGTCTGTGTGTCGGTCTGTCTGTGTCTGTGTGTCGGTCTGTCTGTGTCTGTGTGTCGGTCTGTCTGTGTCTGTGTGTCGGTCTGTGTGTGTCTGTGTGCCGGTCTGTCTGTCTCTGTCTGTCTATCTGTTCATGTGTGCCTGTCTGTCTATCTGTTCATGTGTGCCTGTCTGTCTATCTGTTCATGTGTGCCTGTCTGTCTGTCTGTCTGTCTGTCTGTGTGTGTCTGTGTGCCGGTCTGTCTGTGTGTGTCTGTGTGCCGGTCTGTCTGTGTGTGTCTGTGTGCCGGTCTGTCTGTGTGTGTCTGTGTGCCGGTCTGTCTGTGTGTGTCTGTGTGTGTCTGTGTGCCGGTCTGTCTGTGTGTGTCTGTGTGCCGGTCTGTCTGTGTGTGCCGGTCTGTCTGTGTGTGTCTGTGTGCCGGTCTGTCTGTGTGTGTCTGTGTGCCGGTCTGTCTGTGTCTGTGTGCCGGTCTGTCTGTCTGTGTGTCTGTGTGCCGGTCTGTCTGTGTCTGTGTGCCGGTCTGTCTGTCTGTGTGCCGGTCTCTGTGTGTCTGTGTGTGTGTGTGTCTCTGTCTGTGTGCCGGTCTGTCTGTCTGTCTGTGTGTGTGTGTGTGTGTGGGTGTGTGTGGGTGTGTCTCTGTCTGTGTGTCTGTGTGCCGGTCTGTCTGTCTGTGTGTGTGTCTGTCTGTCTGTGTGTGTCTGTGTGCCGGTCTGTCTGTGTGTGTCTGTGTGCCGGTCTGTCTGTGTGTGTCTGTGTGCCGGTCTGTCTGTCTGTGTGTCTGTGTGCCGGTCTGTCTGTGTCTGTGTGTCGGTCTGTCTGTGTCTGTGTGCCGGTCTGTCTGTGCGTGTGTCTGTGTGCCGGTCTGTCTGTGCGTGTGTCTGTGTGCCGGTCTCTGTGTGTCTGTGTGTGTGTGTGTCTCTGTCTGTGTGCCGGTCTGTCTGTCTGTGTGTGTGTGTGTGTGTGTGTGTGTGTGTGTGTGTGTGTGGGTGTGTCTCTGTCTATGTGTCTGTGTGCCGGTCTGTCTGTCTGTGTGTGTGTCTGTCTGTCTGTGTGTGTGTGTGTGTGTGTGTGTGTGTGTGTGTGTGTGTGTGTGTGTGTGTGTGTGTGGTGTCTGTGTGCCGGTCTGTCTGTCTGTGTGTCTGTGTGCCGGTCTGTGTGTGTCTGTGGAACAATACTGATCTGTGATTGGATGTTTGAGAACAATACTGATCTGTGATTGGACGTTTAAGAACAATACTGATCTGTGATTGGATGTTTAAGAACAATACTGATCTGTGATTGGATGTTTAAATCTATGGATATCTGTGATTGGACATTGTGAATTGTGTTGACTTGTGATTGGATGTTAAAAATGTATAATAATCTGCTATTGGCCGTTTTGTGTGGGTGTGTGTGGGTGTGTGTGGGTGTGTGTAGGTGTGAGTCATGGTGGATCAGGACAATCTCAGCGCTCACACTAAGCGCAGCAGGACCCTGATTGTGAGACACCTTCCTGCAGACCTGAGCCGAGATGAGAAAGAGGACCTGCTGGTGTATTTCGGCGCCTCGTCCGTGCGCGTCCTGTCCAATAAAGGCCCTTTAGTACGTCTCCATCTAGTTCTTATCCGATCTAACTTTAGTACATCTGTCATGTTCTCATCCAATCTAACTTTAGAACACCTCCCTCTTGTTCTCATCCAATCTAACCAGTACACCTCCGTCTCGTTCTCATCCGATCTAACTTTAGTACGTCTGTCACGTTCTCATCCGATCTAAATTTAATACGTCTCCGTCTTGTTCTCATCCGATCTAACTTCAGTACATCTCCATTTAATTCTTATCCGATCTAACTTTAGTACATCTGGCACATTCCCATCCGATCTAACTTCAGTCCGTCTCAGACTCATCCGATCTAACTTTAGTCCATCACGTTCTCATCCGATTTAACTTTTTTACTCCTTCTTATTTTAGTCTGATCTAACCTTTCATGTGTTTGAGAGTTAAACCATGTCACCTTCTGTGTTTAGAAGCACACGGCTTTCGCCACGTTCTCCAGCGAGACTTCAGCCTCCAAGGTAAGAGCATCTCGCTGACGTTCCTGTCCCTGCTTCTCGTTCAGATCACAGACAGCACTGTCTCTGTCCTTCACCCTCACCCTGTCCCAGGCTCTGAGGAGACTCCACCAGCTGAGGATCCTTGGCCACACGCTGGTTGTGGAGTTCGGCAAAGATCAGGATAACGTCGACGTGCTGAAGAGTCCAAAAGTTTCTGACAGGTACGCAGAGCAGAAGCGGCCGAGACCATGAGCTTATAAATCTTATAAATGTTTCAGGAAACTGAAATCTGAATTCTGTGTGAAATTTCTGCTTTAGGTTCAGTGATGATCTGACTGAAAAGCCGAAGAAGGAGAGTCAACAACAGTCCAGTGTTCCTCTGCTCGATACCGCCATCGCTCCCAGTCTCGGGTGTGTGTGTGTGTGTGTGTGTGTGTGTGTGTGTGTGTGTTATATAATACTCGCTTCTGATTGGCTGATAGATTTTTGGGACAGAGTTTGACGTTTTCACATTTCTCTCTTTCTCCTGGTGACATCTTCTGCCCTGATCGAACCTTTCACCTCCACAGGTTAAAATTCCAAGCAAATCCGACACTGAAATATTTATACCCTCCCCCTTCGAGTGCCATCCTGACGAACATCACACACGCACTCCTGAGCGTGCCCAAGTTCTACGTTCAGGTAGGTCACACACCAAAAATCCTCCCTTCAGCATGAAGAACAGCTTCACACACTCTCATCATCCGGACACTTCATTTCTCCAAACGTTCAGCTGAAATACTTTGCCGTGCTTCAAAGATGTTCTTCACGTACGCAGTCCAGAAAGAATTGCATGCCGCTGAAGTCTGGCGTGGTTGCCATGTTGATTATTTTCACTCAAGTTCTCAACATTCCCTGCTCCAAAACAACCCCAAACCATTAAGCTTCCACCTCCACTCTAGGGGTGAGGAAGTCTGATTACATCTTCTCTCCTGTTTTCACAAGTTCTTCTAAGAACATGTTTCTTCTAAGACAGATTTAGGCAGAACCTAAGGCAGGTTTCCTATAGAGGTGCCTATATCCGTGGTTTGGTCTGTTGCTATGGTGATCTTTCTCTAGAGCAGTTTGTGATCATTTTCACTTTTCTTTATTTTTTAATCCATGTTGGAATGGATCTCTATCACCACACACATATGTGTATATAATGCTATTTGTAACAAAGTAATACTGCTAATAATATGCACAGAGTAAATAGTGATTTTGGCCAGTAATAGTTCAGTGCAGTTCCTCGTCTGTCCTCATAGTGGTGCTGTTGCTCTTCTGAGCTCTGAGGCGGTCTGGTGAAGCAGTAACTCCTCACAATCTTGGCTGCATATGGAGCTTGGGTCCCAATTATCGTCTGTGAGATGCATAACAGCAGGTGTATGGAGGCAGATTACAGTGTGCTCATACACACACACACACACCGAGTAACTGCTGCTCTTTTGCTACGGCTGACACTTTGAACTTGTTTTCCTGCAGGTTCTTCACCTGATGAATAAGATGAACCTGCCGTGTCCGTTCGGACCCGTAACTACCCCTTCTCTGTCTGTAAGATCGCACATCCACATAAACACACACACACACATACTATAAACAGCTGAAAACGTTTTTTTTTTTTACACTTCTGCCCGTGACTCCAAATTGGTCTGAATAATCCCAATAATATAATCCAAATTGGAAATAATCTCAATCTGGTTAATCAGTCATGATCATTTACAGTAATCTCACTCAGACAGAATAATCCCAACCAGATTAAAAAATCCCAGTCATTTCCAAATATTTTGGATTTAGCTCAAATAATGAGCAAGAATAATCCCCATAAACGATTCCAATGCAAAAAATAATCCCAGATAATCATCTGAAATAATCCTACGCATTTTGAAGTAATCCCAGTCAGATCAAGCAATTTCAGTGGTGTTCAGACAGGACCAGTCAGAACAAATAAGATCCATTAATGCAATTAATCCCAGTCAATCCTAGTCCCATGATGAAATCGTAGCAATCAACCCTAGATAATCCAGATTATCTAAAACAATCCCAGCAACATAGAACAATCCAATTTAAATAATATATAGTATTTATATTATTATTATTATTATTATTATATTTTTGAATAATCCCATTTAGATGAAATGACCCCTCAACCCAAATTCCAACACAAATCCAATCATCTGAAATAATCCTAGTCCAATCCTAATTATCTAATATAATCTTAATCATTTGAATTAATCCCAGTCATTTTAAAACTCTGGTTGTGTTCAGAAATAATCCCCAGTAGATCTGTTCATCCAAATCAGATAGAATCAATTATAATAATCATTCCAGATGATCCAGATTATTTGAATGAATCCCAGTAACATGAAATAATCCAAATCAGCTACAATTTGTGGATGTAGATCAAACAATAAGAAAAGTAATCCCCACTATTTCTTATTAATCCCAATCGGATTAAAAACGACTTCACTCAACTCAGACTAGTCTAATCATCTGAGATAATAATACTAATCTAATCCTAATCATTTAAAATATTTTATCATTTAAATCGTGTAAAGTATTGGCCACTCCCCAGTATTGGTGAAAATGATCTGGTTTTAAAGGTTCATACTGGGATAATAAAATTCACTTTTTGCTGGTTTTTCAGTACACACTGGCTCACAGCCTGCTGCCCCCGATGGTGCCCCTGCCCCCTGAATTACCCCCCGAGAACCCCCCGCTGCCGAAGGGTACCAGCGATGAAGAGTCAGAGTACGAGAGCAACGATGACGAAGATAAAGAGAGGTTGGACAAACGGGGTCACCCAGGGTCACGCGTCAATAAAATGAGCGTTGTAAAATGGGCGGGGCTAACTGAAGGGTGCTTTTTTACATTGCAAATCAGGCCACTTGCTCCGCCCACAGGGCTAGCAAGTGAAAGCTAACCTTGAAGGAAATGTAGCTAACCTGTGAAACAATCACTGGTGATGTAGTGGGTGAAGCTTGAAGTGAGTTGATAACAGATAGAGGACTGTCAATCAAGCATGCTCATTAGAATATTTAGCCTCGCCCACATAATTAATTTTAGTGATGTATAATTACGATTTATAATTTTCCTTAGTTGTGTGAGTTTAGTGTTTGGTGCGTGCTGTCTCTTCAGGATGATCAGACTGATGGGGCTCGTTAACCAACCGTGCAAACGACCTCTGAAAACAAAGATGGCCGCCAAAAGGAAAAAACCCAAACTGAAGGACCTGCTGTATACTCCCAAACCTGAAACACACAGGTACCACACACACACACTCCCAAACCGGAAACACACAGGTACCACACACACACACACACTCCCAAACCTGAAACACACAGGTACCACACACACACACTCCCAAACCGGAAACACACAGGTACCACACACACACACACACACTCCCAAACCGGAAACACACAGGTACCACACACACACACACTCCCAAACCGGAAACACACAGGTACCACACACACTCCCAAACCGGAAACACACAGGTACCACACACACACACTCCCAAACCGGAAACACACAGGTACCACACACACACACACACACTCCCAAACCTGAAACACACAGGTACCACACACACACACTCCCAAACCGGAAACACACAGGTACCACACACACACACACACACACTCCCAAACCGGAAACACACAGGTACCACACACACACACTCCCAAACCTGAAACACACAGGTACCACACACACACACTCCCAAACCTGAAACACACAGGTACCACACACACACACTCCCAAACCTGAAACACACAGGTACCACACACACACACTCCCAAACCTGAAACACACAGGTACCACACACACACACACTCCCAAACCTGAAACACACAGGTACCACACACACACACACACTCCCAAACCTGAAACACACAGGTACCACACACACACACACACTCCCAAACCTGAAACACACAGGTACCACACACACACACACACTCCCAAACCTGAAACACACAGGTACCACACACACACACTCCCAAACCGGAAACACACAGGTACCACACACACACACACACACTCCCAAACCTGAAACACACAGGTACCACACACACACACACACACTCCCAAACCTGAAACACACAGGTACCACACACACACACACACACACTCCCAAACCTGAAACACACAGGTACCACACACACACACACACACACTCCCAAACCTGAAACACACAGGTACCACACACACCCACACACTCCCAAACCTGAAACACACAGGTACCACACACACCCACACACTCCCAAACCTGAAACACACAGGTACCACACACTCCCAAACCGGAAACACACAGGTACCACACACACCCACACACTCCCAAACCGGAAACACACAGGTACCACACACACCCACACACTCCCAAACCGGAAACACACAGGTACCACACACACCCACACACTCCCAAATCGGAAACACACAGGTACCACACACACAGACACACTCCCAAACCGGAAACACACAGGTACCACACACACAGACACACTCCCAAACCGGAAACACACAGGTACCACACACACAGACACACTCCCAAACCGGAAACACACAGGTACCACACACACAGACACACACTTCCAAACCTGAAACACACAGGTACCACACACACACACACACACACTCCCAAACCTAAAACACACAGGTACCACGCACACACACACACACACACTACCAACCCTGAAACACACAGGTACCACACACACACACACACACACACACACTCCCAAACCTGAAACACACAGGTACCACACACACACACACACTCCCAAACCTGAAACACACAGGTACCACACACACACACACACACTCCCAAACCTGAAACACACAGGTACCACACACACACACACACACTCCCAAACCTGAAACACACAGGTACCACACACACACTCCCAAACCTGAAACACACAGGTACCACACACACACACAGGTACCACACACACACACACACACACACACAAACCTGAAACACACAGGTACCACACACACACACACACACTCCCAAACCTGAAACACACAGGTACCACACACACACACTCCCAAACCTGAAACACACAGGTACCACACACACACACACTCCCAAACCTGAAACACACAGGTACCACACACACACACACACACTCCCAAACCTGAAACACACAGGTACCACACACACACACACACACTCCCAAACCTGAAACACACAGGTACCACACACACACTCCCAAACCTGAAACACACAGGTACCACACACACACACACACTCCCAAACCTGAAACACACAGGTACCACACACACACACACACACACACACACACAAACCTGAAACACATAGGTAACACACACACCCAAACCTAAAGCCCACAGGTACCACACACACACACACCCAAACCTAAAGCCCACAGGTACCACACACACCCCCAGACCTAAAGCCCACAGGTACCACACACACACACCCAAACACTGAAACACACAGGTATCACACACACACACCCAAACCTGAAACACACAGGTACCACACACACACACTCCCAAACCTGAAACACACAGGTACCACACACACACTCCCAAACCTGAAACACACAGGTACCACACACACACACACACACACACACACACACAAACCTGAAACACACAGACCTGAAACACACAGGTACCACACACACACCCAAACCTAAAGCCCTCAGGTACCACACACACTCCCAAACCTGAAACACACAGGTACCACACACAGCTACACACACACACACACACACACACACACACACACACAAACCTGAAACACACAGGTACCACACACACACCCAAACCTGAAACACACAGTTACCACACACACACACACACACACACACACACAAACCTGAAACACACAGGTACCACACACACACACACAAACCTGAAACACACACACACACACACAAACCTGAAACACACAGGTACCACACACACACCCAAACCTGAAACACACAGTAACCACACACACACACACACACACACACACACACACACAAACCTGAAACACACAGGTACCACACACACACCCAAACCTGAAACACACAGGTAACACACACACCCAAACCTAAAGCCCACAGGTACCACACACACACACCCAAACCTAAAGCCCACAGGTACCACACACACACCCAAACCTGAAGCCCACAGGTACCACACACCCCCAGACCTAAAGCCCACAGGTACCACACACACCCCCAAACATGAAACACACAGGTGCCACACACACACCCAAACCTGAAACACACAGGTGCCACACACACACCCAAACCTGAAACACACAGGTACCACACACACACCCAAACCTGAAACACACAGGTACCACACACACACCCAAACCTGAAACACACAGGTACCACACACACACCCAAACCTGAAACACACAGGTACCACACACACACCCAAACTTGAAACACACAGGTACCACACACACACCCAAAACTGAAACACACAGGTAACACACACACACCCAAACTTGAAACACACAGGTACCACACACACACACTCCAAAACCTGAAACACACAGGTACCACACACACAAACCTGAAACACACAGGTACCACACACACACACCCAGACCTGAAACACACAGGTACCACACACACCCAGACCTAAAGCCCACAGGTACCACACACTCCCAAGCCTGAAGCACACAGGTACCACACACACACCCAAACTTGAAACACACAGGTACCACACACACACACAAACCTGAAACACACAGGTACCACACACACACCCAAACCTGAAACACACAGGTACCACACACACACACCCAAACCTGAAACACACAGGTACCACACACACACACCCAAACCT
>NC_139574.1:3720878-3725878 GCF_946808225.1 Silurus aristotelis
ACACACACACACACACACAAACCTGAAACACACAGGTAACACACACACACACACACACACACACACACACAAACCTGAAACACACAGGTAACACACACACACACACACACACAAACCTGAAACACACAGGTAACACACACACACACACACACACACACACACACAAACCTGAAACACACAGGTAACACACACACACACACACACACACACAAACCTGAAACACACAGGTAACACACACACACACACAAACCTGAAACACACAGGTAACACACACACACACACACACACACACACACAAACCTGAAACACACAGGTAACACACACACACACACACACACACACAAACCTGAAAGACACAGGTAACACACACACACACACACAAACCTGAAACACACAGGTAACACACACACACACACACACACACACAAACCTGAAACACACAGGTAACACACACACACACACACACACACAAACCTGAAACACACAGGTAACACACACACACACACACACACACACACACACACAAACCTGAAACACACAGGTAACACACACACACACACACACAAACCTGAAACACACAGGTAACACACACACACACAAACCTGAAACACACAGGTAACACACACACACACACACACACACACACACAAACTTGAAACACACAGGTACCACACACGCACCCAAACCTGAAACACACAGGTACCACACACACACACACCCAGACCTGAAACACACAGATACCGGACAAACACACACACACACACACACACACACACACACACACACACACACAAACAAATCTGAAGCCCACAAGTACCACACACACACCTAAACCTGAAACACACAGGTACCACACACTCACACACCCAAACCTGAAACACACAGGTACCACACACTCACACACCCAAACCTAAAGCCCACAGGTACCACACACACTCCCAAACCTGAAACACACAGGTACCACACACACACACACACACACACACACACACACACAAACCTGTAACACACACACACACACAAACCTGTAACACACACACACACACACACACACACACAAACCTGAAACACACAGGTAACACACACACATACACACAAACCTGAAACACACCGATAACACTCTCACACACACACACACACACACACACAAACCTGAAACACACAGGTAACACACACACACACACACACACACACACACACACACACACACACACACACACACACACACACAAACCTGAAACACACACACACACACACACACAAACCTGAAACACACACACACACACACACACACACACAAACCTGAAACACACACACACACACACACACACACACAAACCTGAAACATACAGGTAACACACACACACACAAACCTGAAACACACAGGTAACACACACACACACAAACCTGAAACACACAGGTAACACACACACACAAACCTGAAACACACAGGTAACACACACACACACACACACACACACACAAACCTGAAACACACAGGTAACACACACACACACAAACCTGAAACACACAGGTAACACACACACACACAAACCTGAAACACACAGGTAACACACACACACACACACAAACCTGAAACAAACAGGTAACACACACACACACACACAAACCTGAAACACACAGGTAACACACACACACACACACACACACACACACACAAACCTGAAACACACAGGTAACACACACACACACACACACACACACACACACACACACACACACACACACAAACCTGAAACACACAGGTAACACACACACACACACACACACACACACACACACACACACACAAACCTGAAACACACAGGTAACACACACACACACACACACACACACAAACCTGAAACACACAGGTAACACACACACACACACACACACACACACAAACCTGAAACACACAGGTAACACACACACACACACACCTAAACCTGAAACACACAGGTACCACACACTCACACACCCAAACCTGAAACACACAGGTACCACACACTCACACACCCAAACCTAAAGCCCACAGGTACCACACACACTCCCAAACCTGAAACACACAGGTACCACACACACACACACACACACACACACACACAAACCTGTAACACACACACACACACAAACCTGTAACACACACACACACACACACACACACACAAACCTGAAACACACAGGTAACACACACACATACACACAAACCTGAAACACACCGATAACACTCTCACACACACACACACACACACACACACACACACACACACACACACACACACACACACACACAAACCTGAAACACACAGGTAATACACACACACACACACACACACACACACACACACACACACACACACAAACCTGAAACACACACACACACACACACACACACACACACACAAACCTGAAACACACAGCTAATACACACACACAAACCTGAAACACACAGGTAACACACACACACACAAACCTGAAACACACAGGTAACACACACACACAAACCTGAAACACACAGGTAACACACACACACACACACACACACACAAACCTGAAACACACAGGTAACACACACACACACAAACCTGAAACACACAGGTAACACACACACACACAAACCTGAAACACACAGGTAACACACACACACACACAAACCTGAAACAAACAGGTAACACACACACACACACACACACACACACACACACACACAAACCTGAAACACACAGGTAACACACACACACACACACACACACAAACCTGAAACACACAGGTAACACACACACACACACACACACACAAACCTGAAACACACAGGTAACACACACACACACACACACACACACACACACAAACCTGAAACACACAGGTAACACACACACACACACACACACACACACACACAAACCTGAAACACACAGGTAACACACACACACACACACACACACACACACACAAACCTGAAACACACAGGTAACACACACACACACACACACACAAACCTGAAACACACAGGTAACACACACACACACACACACACACACACACACAAACCTGAAACACACAGGTAACACACACACACACACACACACACACAAACCTGAAACACACAGGTAACACACACACACACACAAACCTGAAACACACAGGTAACACACACACACACACACACACACACACACAAACCTGAAACACACAGGTAACACACACACACACACACACACACACAAACCTGAAAGACACAGGTAACACACACACACACACACAAACCTGAAACACACAGGTAACACACACACACACACACACACACACAAACCTGAAACACACAGGTAACACACACACACACACACACACACAAACCTGAAACACACAGGTAACACACACACACACACACACACACACACACACACAAACCTGAAACACACAGGTAACACACACACACACACACACAAACCTGAAACACACAGGTAACACACACACACACAAACCTGAAACACACAGGTAACACACACACACACACACACACACACACACACAAACCTAAAACACACAGGTAACACACACACACACACACACACAAACCTGAAACACACAGGTAACACACACACACACACACACACACACACACAAACCTGAAACACACAGGTAACACACACACACACACAAACCTGAAACACACAGGTAACACACACACACACACACACACACACACAAACCTGAAACACACAGGTAACACACACACACACACACACACACACACACACACACAAACCTGAAACACACAGGTAACACACACACACACACACAAACCTGAAACACACAGGTAACACACACACACACACACACACACACACAAACCTGAAACACACAGGTAACACACACACACACACACACACAAACCTGAAACACACAGGTAACACACACACACACACACACAAACCTGAAACACACAGGTAACACACACACACACACACACACACACACAAACCTGAAACACACAGGTAACACACACACACACACACACACACAAACCTGAAACACACAGGTAACACACACACACACACACACACACAAACCTAAAACACACAGGTAACACACACACACACACACACACACACACAAACCTAAAACACACAGGTAACACACACACACACACACACACACACACACACAAACCTGAAACACACACACACACACACACACACACACACACAAACCTAAAACACACAGGTAACACACACACACACACACACAGGTAACACACACACACACACACACAAACCTGAAACACACAGGTAACACACACACACACACACACACACAAACCTGAAACACACAGGTAACACACACACACACACACACACACACACACACACACACACAAACCTGAAACACACAGGTAACACACACACACACACACACACACACACACACACACACACACACACAAACCTGAAACACACAGGTAACACACACACACACACACACACACACACACACAAACCTGAAACACACAGGTAACACACACACACACACACACACACAAACCTGAAACACACAGGTAACACACACACACACACACACACAAACCTGAAACACACAGGTAACACACACACACACACATACACACACAAACCTGAAACACACAGGTAACACACACACACACACACACACACAAACCTGAAACACACAGGTAACACACACACACACACACACACACACACAAACCTGAAACACACAGGTAACACACACACACACACACACACACACACACACACACACAAACCTGAAACACACAGGTAACACACACACACACACACACCCAAACCTGTAACACACAGGTAACACACACACACACACACACACACACACACACAAACCTGAAACACACAGGTAACACACACACACACACACACACACAAACCTGAAACACACAGGTAACACACACACACACACACACACACACACACAAACCTGAAACACACAGGTAACACACACAC
>NC_139574.1:3735878-3828378 GCF_946808225.1 Silurus aristotelis
AGGATAAAGCGAGTCAGGGAGTTGTTTTCGTTCTTCTTGTTTTGGACAGATAAACAGCAGCGTTTGAGAAGAAGACGATAAGACTCAGGATAATTGAGAGAGAGAAAAGGGGGGGAGAGAGAGAGAGAGAGAGAGAGAGAGAGAGAGAGAGAGAGAGAGAGAGAGAGAGAGAGAGAAGGAAAGAGAGAGAGAAGGAAAGAGATGGAGAGAGCGGCTCTATCCAATTCTTTGAGGAGGAATTTATCACTGTAGACTTTGGCTTTCTGCTCCAACACACACACACACACACACACACACACACACACACACACACACACACACACACACACACACACACAGAGTAGATCTGTATGTGACAAGTTTCTCAGGGATTTGTCCCGGGTTGCTGCTCTTCATAATTTCTCATCGTCTTTTTTTTTTTTTTTTTTTTTTTTACTGTACATATTTCTCACACACACACACACACACACACACACACACACACACACACACACACACACACACACACACATAAAAGAGATTTAACTGGAGTGTAAGCCGCTTGTTTTACTCGCCTGTCGTCTTCACTCGTTGTTTTCTCAGACGTGTAAATATTCATCAGCTCACCTCACCGTGCAGGTGGGAATATTTACAATACGACGTCTCACACACACACACACACACACACACACACACACACACACACAGATTATGCGGTGCATACGGACAAATGTGTTTTTAGACGATGACTCCACATTGCCCTGATTTTTTTATTACTACGTGTTGGATTCTTTGGGAGCTGAAGGGGGCGTGGCATCTCTGTTTCAGTGAAGGTGTGGCTTCTATGCTTATGTAAAGTAGGTGTGGTCTCTGTGTAGGTGAAGGAGGTGTGGCCTCTATGTTTATGTAAATGAAGTGTGGCTTCTATTTTTTATGTAAAGGAGGTGTGGCTTCTTTGTTTATGTAACTTGGGTGTGGCTTCTATTTTTATGTAAAGAAGGTGTGGCTTCTATGTCTATGTAAAGGAGGTGTGGCCCCAGTCTACGTTTTAGGGATGGAGGTGTGGCTTCTATGTTGATGCAAAGTGGGTGTGGCCTCTATGTTTATGCAAAGTGAGAGTGTCCCCTGTTTTTGGTGAAAGAGGTGTGGCCTTTGTCTCATTCTTAGGGAAGAAGGTGTGGCCTTTATATCTCTGTGAAGCAGATGTGGCCTCTGCATCTCTCATTTAGTGAAGGAGGTGTGGCCTCTGTGTCTCAGTGAAGGAGGTGTGGCCTTTGTGTCTTGGTGGAGGTGTGGCCTCTGTCTATGTAAAGGAGGTGTGGCTTCTGTCTGTCATGTTAATGCGAAGTGGGTGGGGCCCCTATTTTACTGTAAGAGTTGTGGTCTTTTCTCACGTTCTGAGGGAAATAGGTGTGGCCTCTAGGTTAAGGAGGCGTGGCCTATGTGTCTCATTCTTAGGAAAGGAGGTGTGGCCTCTCTTGTTAGCCATCTGACTTTCATTCCTAATATCAGATGTAATCAGAATTTAGGAGCAAAACATCTGTTTTGAGTCTTAAATTCTTCTCTCTCTCTTTCTCTCTCTCTCTCTCTCTCTTTCTCTCTCTCTCTCTCACACACACACACACAGAAAAAGTTTCAGCGGAGCAGGAAGCAGAAGCGTCGGGATTTGGGAAGCTCTATCCCAGCACACAGAGCTGCAGAGCAGAGGAGAGTGGAGAGGAAGAGGATGAAATCCCCTCAGAGTTCATCTCCAGGAGAGAGCTGGAGAAAGGTCGACTCTCCCGAGACGGTACAGCAATCTCACACACACACACACACACACACACACACACACACACACACACACACACACACACACACACACACAATAAATTGGTTGTTTAGAGTGTATGTTTGTTTAATGTTATGTTATTCAATATAAATAATATGTTGCACGTTGTGTAATGTGTGTGTGTGTGTGTGTGTGTGTGTGTGTGTGTGTGTGTCAGAGATGAAAAAGTTGTCCGTGTTTAAGAACTACGAACCCGGCGAACCAACCTGCAGACTTTATGTGAAGAACATCGCCAAACAAGTGGAAGAGAAAGTGAGTAGAAACATTGAGTCAAAGTGAACGAATTCTGGAATCTGATTCACACACATGTATTAGAGGACAGCAGAGTCTATGCTTCATCAAGGTTCTGGAATTTTCTGTAGAAAGTCAGGCGTGTGTTTGGGTCAGTCACAGCATGTGATGGTGATTTGATTAGAATCAGTACTTCAGTGTTTTTCTCTTGTTCTCAGGATCTGAAGTATATCTACAGCAGGTACATTGACACCTCATCGGAGGACGAGAGGAACAGGTGAGCTCTGTGACCAAAGCTCTGGTCTATTGCAATAATTATAATACACACCAGGGTTCCTCAGATATTATTAGATAGATAAAGTTTGGTGCTTAAAGAGATCCTCAGCCATTAAAAGTGAGTTTACAGCTGTTAGTGAGATGTTTTGCATTAGTGGTTTAGACTGAAAACTCTAAAATATGGGAGGAATACTAGTGGCTGTTTTCTGCATCTTCGAAAATCCATACACTCCTCCAGAGACACCTCCACTAATCCCCCTTACTACCAGAGAGACACCTCCTCTAATCCCCTTACTACCAGGGAGACACCTCTACTAACCCCTTACTACCAAAGAGACACCTCCACTAATCCCCCTTACTACCAGAGAGACACCTCCTCTAATCCCCTTACTACCAGGGAGACACCTCTACTAACCCCTTACTACCAAAGAGACACCTCCACTAATCCCCCTTACTACCAGAGAGACACCTCCTCTAATCCCCTTACTACCAGGGAGACACCTCTACTAACCCCTTACTACCAAAGAGACACCTCCACTAATCCCCCTTACTACCAGAGAGACACCTCCACTAGTCCCCCTTACTACCAGAGAGACACCTCTACTAACCCCTTACTACTAAAGAGACACCTCCACTAATCCCCTTTTCTACCAGAGAGACACCTCCTCTAATCCCCTTACTACCAGGGAGACACCTCTACTAACCCCTTACTACCAGAGAGACACCTCCACTAATCCCCCTTACTACCAGAGAGACACCTCCACTAATCCCCCTTACTACCCAGAGAGACACCTCCACTAATCCCCCTTACTACTAAGAGAGACACCTCCACTAATCCCCCTTACTACCAGAGAGACACCTCCACTATTCCCCTAACTACCAGAGAGACACCTACACTAATCCCTCTTACTACCAAAGAGACACCTCCACGAATCCCCCTTACTACCAGAGAGACACCTCCACTAATCCCCCTTACTACCAGAGAGACACCTCCACTAATCCCCCTTACTACCAGAGAGACACCTCCACTAATCCCTTTTACTACCAGTGAGACACCTCCACTAATCCCCCTTACTACCAGAGAGAGACACCTCCACTAACCCCCTTACTACCAGAGAGAGACACCTCAACTAATCCCCTTACTACCAGAGACACACCTCAACTAATCCCCTTACTACCAGAGACACACCTCAACTAATCCCTCTTACTACCAGAGAGACACCTCCACTATTCCCCTTACTACCAGAGAGACACCTCTACTAACCCCTTACTACTAAAGAGACACCTCCACTAATCCCCTTTTCTACCAGAGAGACACCTCCTCTAATCCCCTTACTACCAGGGAGACACCTCTACTAACCCCTTACTACCAGAGACACACCTCAACTGATCCCCTGTTCTACTAAGAGAGACACCTTCACTAATCCCCCTTACTACTAAGAGAGACACCTCCACTAATCCCCCTTTCTACCAGAGAGACACCTCCGACTAATCCCGAGCTAATTTGATAGTTTATATTGTATCTATTATGGTACCAGTTCCAGCCTGCGTTATATAAAGCTGGTGAAGTGATTTTTTAATGTTTTTATTCTGGAATAAAGGGATTAAATAAAGACTTTGAAGTATAAATGCTGCATTGCTGCTGTATTTTGGTGTGTGTGTTTGTGTGTAGGTTTGATATCGTTTTAATGAAGGAGGGAAGAATGAAAGGTCAAGCCTTCATTGGGCTCCCCAGCGAGAAAAGTGCAGAGAAGGCCTTGAGGGACACGAACGGATACGTCCTACACGACAAGCCCCTAGTGGTTGTATCCTTCACTTGCTCGTTTCGAGACACGTCACTCACTCTCGCTTCTCCATGCGATGAAAATGTCAGTCGATCAGCGGCACGCGTTTTTTTTCCCTGAAGCACGACACGGCTTGTGTGTTTTAAAGGGACGAGTGTGGCGACAGTGGGTGAGGGGGGGGTTTGAATGCCAGTCGCGTCTTCACGCGCGGTGAATGTTAATCAGTGAGGGACGAGTTCACACTCCGGGTTTTAGACTTAACTTCAAACTCTCCAGCAATTCGCTCGGTCGGCGAAACCCAAACAGGATGCGGCGGATTCCAAGACGGGAGCAAAAAAACAGGCGGGTAAGTTTTAAAATGATGGTAATAGTAACGATGAAAATGGTAGCTACTCGAGTCTGACAAGGGGGCGGGGCTATGTGAATGGTGCGCAATGGGCCAATTGAAGTCAAGTGGGAAGTGAGACGTTAACCATGTAGACATATGTAGAGAACTGAGAGGTGGGGGAAACTACAGAGACTTAGGGAGGAGTCAGGAAGACACCTATAGAATGGAAAAGGGGTGGATCCAAAAGAAGGTTTCATAACATTAAGGGGTGTGGTCATGTGGCCACCTCCTGATTGGGTAGGCTGCAGAAATTTAAAGCGAAACACCTAAGTGGTGGGTGGGGCCAAGTAGCTGCACAGAGATTAATTAGTGGAGCTAAGTGGAGAGCTAGAACAAAGGGACATGGGTAAGTGGACAGCTATAGTGCTGACTGACAGGGTGGTGCTACATTGCCATCAGAAGGCATCAGATAGTTTAAGGGGTGTGGTTAAGTGGCCAAGGTAAGTGAGTGGGGCCAAGTGGATACCTATAGAAAGTGGTGAGTGGGTGTGGCCATGTGAACACTTAAAAAGAGAGGTAAGTGGGTGTGGACAATGAGATATTCGGAGAAAGAGAGGTGAGTGGGTGTGGCCAGGTGAACATTGCAAAGTGTGTGGGTGTGGCCATGGCCATGTAAACACCTAGAAAGAGAACTGAGTGGGTGTGGCCAAATGAGCAAATAGAGAGGTAGTGAGTGTGGCCAAGTGAGCAAATAAAGAGGTGAGTGGGTGTGGCTAAGTGAACAAATAGAGAAGTGGGTGTGGCCATGTGAACAAATAGCGAATTGAGTGTAAACAAACATAGAGAAAGGCATGGTTAAGTGGGCAGTTACATAGCTTAGTGGGCATTGCCAAGAGAATGTTTGCCGAGTGGTGAGGGATGTGGCAGTGTAATGTGGGCAGGACCAATTTGAGAGAACTTAAAGGGGGTGGGGCCAAAGAGCTGGAAGTTTCCTTAATTTTTTCCTTCAATTTGTTTTATTCCATAACCAATTTGGGATAAAACAAATTGAAGGAAAAAATTAAGGAAACTTCCAGCTCTTTGGCCCCACCCCCTTTAAGTTCTCTCAATTTGGCATTTTTTTTTATCACATGTAGAAGTTTTGAGAGTTAAATGTGTGTTTGTCCTTGTTGAAAATGTTGACGTGGTATTCAGACATTGTTACTCTGTGTGTGTGTGTGTGTGTGTGTGTGTGTGTTGTGTGTGTGTGTCACAGTCATTAATCTTGCATATTCTTTCACAGACTGACTGTATGCATCATCAGTACTATTACATGATATTATCATATAGACATATTGGTTCCTTGTTGTCTTGAGCTCCATGCTGTCTCACTTGTGTCTCACAGCTACCAGGTGAAGAATCTTCTCCTCAGTGCCTCAGTGAGAAGTTCATCACTATGTCCGAGTCCTTACTACAATTATTATTACAGTGTGAAGAAATAAAGTGTTTCATATCAGTGATGTGGATTTTCTTGTGTATTTGCTTTTCTCACACACACACACACACACACACACACACACACACACACACACACACACACACACACACACACACACACACAGATTGGGGGGAGCTGTGATGAGATCAGGGTCTATCTGTCTGTTTGTGGCCATCTAATCTTTCTCTGTCTTGTTTTTTTAGGCTCTGTATTAACTGCCTTTCTGTCTGATCTACAATATTAACCAGTTGGTCTGTTTTTGTCTGTCCAATCTACCCATATGAATATTCAATCTACCTCTCTGTGTATAATTGCATTTTACAGTCTGTCTAATCTACCTGTATGTCTGTATCTGTATGGATCTGTGTCTATCTGTATGTTTAATCTGCCTCTTTGTACATTTTCATCACGGTCTAATCTACCCATCTGCATGTCCAATTTACATATCTGAATATTTGCATCTCAGTCTGTCTAATTTAACCCTCTCTGTCCAATCTACTTCTCTTTGTATACTTGCATCTCACAGTCTGTCCAATCTACCCATTGGTATGTCCAATGTACCTGTCTGGGTATATTTACATCCCAAAATCTATCTAATCTACACATCTCTATGTCCAGTCTACCTCTTTGTGTATATTTGCATCTCTCAGTTTGTCAAATCTATCAATCTTTTCACTTATCTGCCTGACTCATTTGTCTAATCTATTCCTCTATATCATTTCTGCTTGCCTGATCTTATCTAGGCAAGCAGAAGTCAGGTTTTTTTACTTATCTTTGACACATCAAGGACTGATAAATGGTTTAAAAAAAAAAAAAAACAGTCCACAATCAAATTTTTTATCTTTAAATTAAGTAATTTTGTCTTTTTCCCTCATATCTGTGACGTCACTAATTAATCTGGCAATTAAAATGCTGGATTTAAAAAAATATATAAATTTTAATCAGAACTGAGGTTGATTAACAGATTTAAGCAAAAAAAAGTTTAAACAAATATTTGTTATATTTTTTATATCAGTTTAACTTTAAAAGCCAGAGCAACAGATATGGCACAAATTTTGCAGATTGAAAATCCGACCCTGACAACGATCTCCTTTGTTTTGTCTACATTGCAAGACAGGTGGTGGTTGTGACACCAGTTCACCTGTTGTTCCACCTCTTCTCTGAATGGTGTTTCATTGTCGCGTCATCAGCATACTTGACGATGAGGTTGGATTCTGACCTTGCCATACAGTCGTGGGTAAGCAGAGTGAACAGCAGTGGGCTGAGCACACAGCCTTGGGGACACCTGTGTTCAGTGTGCTGGTGACTGATGTTCTGCTGCCGATGTGCACTGACTGTGGTCTCTCTGTCAGGAAGTCTAGAATCCAGTTGCAGAGTGGAGTGTTGAGTCCCAGTAGAAAGCGTTTCCCACAAGTTGATGAGGGACGATTGTATTGAAAATCAACAAACAGTCTTCTGCCATATGTGTCCTTTGTGTACAGATGTGAGAGGACGTTGAGAGCAAGAGTTTGGGCAGAGTAGAGTGGATGTGCCTCTTGACTAGACACTGAAAGCACTTCATTATGCTTGGGAGTCAGTGCTACTGGACGGTAATCATTGAGAGATGCCTTACTGTTGACTTTTTCCACAATGAGATGATGGTGGTCTTTTTGAAGCCTGGATCAGGGAAATGTTAAAGATGTCTGTGAGGACACCTGCCAGCTGGTCAGCACAGTCCATGACTGTGGACTTGCATGCTCAAATGTTGTTCACATCTTTAAATCGTGCGTCGGTCATTTAACATGCCAAGGAGATGGGGGTCACTGTTGTTGGCATGTGATGTAAATTTGTAGTCAGTTAGGGCATGAATGCTCTTCCACATGCCTCTGGAGTCCTTAGTATCACAGAAGGGGTTGATCATTTTCCATGCATACTGGTGTTTTGCTTTCCTGATGGCTTTGGAAAGCTGAACCCTTGTTGACCTGATAGGTCCTTTTACCCCCATCTTAAAGGAAGCATCTCTGTTATAGCAGGGCATGGACCCCCTAGTCATCCATGGCTTCTGGAATTTTTTCCCCCACAGTTACATCCTCAATATACTTCTCTATGTACCCAGTCACAGACTCAGTGTATACCTTGCTCTGCAGCCACGTTTTCTGTAAAAATAAGCACACTGCAGTTCCTTGTTTCAGCTTGTTTTGTTAATTGGAGTCTAAAGGTCATCAATTTTGTTGTCTAAAGAGTGCACATTAGCCAGTAGTACTGACGGGAGCGCCAGTTGGCCAGGGTTATCTTTTAGCCTCCAGCTGATGCCAGCTCGCTTTCCTCACTTCCGGGTTCTCTTTGTACCCAAATAGCTGCCATGGTGGTCTTTCTTTGTCCGCCTAGACCACATAGTGTCTTTAATAGTGAGTTTGTTATATAAAAGTTATTCTTTGAGCCCAGAGCCATTAGGGTTTCACAGTGGTAGTGCTGGGTGATACTGTCTGAACAACAGTTACAGCTACAGTCTCTTTGACAAGTTTTAGAGGAAAAGATTGCACCGTTAGCTGAAGCCATAGAAGCCGCTCCGCCCAGGTGGGCCGCCATCTTGCACTATCTTGCATAATTTTTTTATCTTTGTCTGCTAGTCTAATCTGACTGTCTGGTTCATTATGCACATACAGGTCTATTCGTTTAATCTGTCTCATCTGTTTGTCTCCATGTCAACCCTTCTTTACATGTCTGCCTGTTTTTTGTCCCTCTGTCAGCGTGTCTAATCTACTCTTTCTGTCTAATTCATCTCAGTCCAACAAATCTACCTTGCTGTCTCTCAAACTGTGTGTTAGTCCATCATCTTTACCTTTCTGTCCAACTTGTTTGCTATCTGATCTAAAAAACCACTGATGGATGAATGGATGGATAAATGATCAGACAGAGAAGAAGAGTGGGATTGCATGTGATGCTGGGCTGTCCCTTTCTCTGATCATGGACTGATGGAGATGGGATTTTAATGGGGACTAAATTTAGAACGTGAGCCAACCGGCAGCGATTTCAGCTTTCAGCAATTCTGCAACAGATGGCGGTGTCAGTAGAGGAACGGTCCAAAAGCTGGCACACACGCACATGAAGTACAACGCCAAAGAGGTGGACTTGAGGTGACCCCGCTGCACCTCTGTGGAAGGCCATGGCTCATTGGTGCTTGGTCCTCTTGCTTCTTCGGCAGCAGTGAGATAAAAAAAGGTCCTTCGTCTGGTGTCAGAAATTAAATCACACGTACTTCATAAACACTAATATCCTTTATAAAGTTAATACCCAACATTGCATCATCACGGCATAAAAGAAAATCGCTTCCATCCAGCCTCCGATAGAGCTTTAACTCGGAAACTTGTACGTTTTAGGGCATTTCTCAGACACCCTTATCCAGAGAGACTAACATTCATCTCATTCATACAACTGAGCAGCTATAGGTTTAAGGGCCTTGCTCAGGAGCTTAGGAATGGGAGTTTGGTGTGGCCTTCAAATCCAAAAATCCAACGCCTTAACTGCTAAGATGCCACCCCCCCACAAATGTTACCAAATGTTGTTTATCTTTTTTTTAAGGAATATTTTCTCAATCCTTAAAATAATCTACTGTACACTTACAGATTTATATCAGATATATCTCTGGATTTCTTCCAGATTTCCACTTGAATCTCATGTCACTCATGGCTTAGCACCTTCTTTAGTTGATTATAAAATGTTTAAAATTTGTGACCTTTTTTAGTCTGCGGAATCCTTGAGATTCTGTTACAATAAACACAGTGTCTAATCTATCGGTCTTTCTGTGTAATCTAATATTCTGTCTGTCTAATTTACTGCTCTGAAGAGTCTAATCCATGTCTGATCGTGTCATTTTAAAATCGACCAAATGTCCTTCTCTGAAAACTCTACCTGTATGTATGATTTCCCTGTCCACCCAATCTTCTTTAGGACAATCTAATCTATGTGTCTGTCCATTCAACTTTCATGTCAGTTTGTCCAACGTACTTTTGTTTCAATGTAATTGACTTGCCTGTGTCCTAATTTTCCTACCTGTCTGTCCATCCAATCTTAACAGTATGAACAGCTAGTATGTCAGTCTAATCTACCTGTCTATAGCGTATAGGTATTTTTACCATCCTGTTTAATGTCATTGTGTCTAATCTTTTTGTGTTGTGTTGAAATGTGCACCATATTACCAAATGTATTGGGATACCCAACTTTTCTAGCCATGTGTGTTTATTCCTTTTACTTAAACTAGGAGCCCCAAAACCAGCTCCATGAAGATCTGCAAATCGCCTAAAATATCTGTAAAGCAGGACGCAGCTAAGCACGCTGTTTGTTTGTGTGTGAACGGTGGAAAGTTTCATTCCTTCAAATCATATATTAATTGTCATGTGGAAATTTTTAGCCCCTCATTGTGACAGACAAAATTGCTTTCCTCTACAAGATTTCCGCCTCCCAGCGAGCAGATTGTGCTTTCCAAAGTGCCCAGTTCTGTCAGCTAGCGTCTGTGCTTCAGATCTGGGACTGAACAGGAGCTCGGGGATGTGATCAGCAGCTGCAACCATGTCGGGGTACAAAGCGCAATAAACGCTCGTGACACAGTCATTCAGGAAAACAAGCTGTCTGAAAAAAACAAACGATCTGTTCCTCACAACTGCTCACTTCACTTTCCTGATGTGTGTGTGTGTGTGTGTGTGTGTGTGTGTTGTGTGTCATCATGAGTCATTGAGGACACACTGACTGTAGACTGAAGAACATCATTTAAACAATTTATATAAAATAAAAACAAGTTGTTTCCACTCAGATTTTCCTCGCATCGTTCTGGAAATCATCATCCATCGCTGTCTAATCTATCTGTCTCTCATTCCGTCTAATTTACCACATCTATTCTCCAATCTACTTCTATGCTTACCTACTGTATCTAATCTGCATACATCTGTTTGTCCATTTCATCTATTTCTCTGTTCATCCAATTTGTCTAATCTTCTAAACTACATAGTTGTTCTATCTAATCTAATTTAATCTAATCTACCATTATATCTAGCTTTGGAATCTATCTCTGTCTGCCTGTCTAATTTACCCGCCTGTATGTCTGTCTATGGAATTTACCTTTATGTCTAGCCATCCAATCCCCTTTTCTGACATATTCTAATGGTCTTTTCATCTAATCTGTGTCTAATCTACATCTGTTTGTTGGTCTCCGTACTCCACCTTTTTATCATTAATTAGTTTTCATTCTTTTAATCTACTCATCTTTTTTTTATCTTGTTTAGTCTGTTTATCAAATTGTCTTCTCTGTCTACCAATCTACCAGTCTGTCTGTCATTGAACTCTACCTTAGTGTCTAATAATCTAATCTCCTTTCTTACCTATTCTTCTGGTTAGTCTTTCTAATCTACATCTAATCTTATCTGTCTGTCTATCTTTGTTCTTCACATCTCTATCTATCTAATTAACCTTTGCCTGTCCATTCTTTGAATCTAAATATTTTATCTGTCTAATCTACATATCTGTCCATCTATTCTACCTCTCTGTCTGTCTTTCTCTCTGGAATTTACATTTCTATTCATCCTATCTATCCATTTCTTTGTTCTTTTAATCTACTTGTCATCTATCTGTCTAAATATTTGTTGTAAATTTCCCATTCGGATGAAAAAATAAATCAATCTAATTGATTGTATAACCTACCCGTCTGTCTGTCTAATCTAATTGTCAGTATAGGGATAGTGCCAGTCTGTCTATCCTTCTATACAACCATCCAATCTGCTTTTTTATCTCTGTCTAATCTACCTATCTGATTCTATAACCCACCTGTCTGTCTCTTCATCTAATCTGTCTAATAGATTAATGTCTATCGATAATTCCTGTCTCTCTATCCTTCTATACTACCATCCAATCAGATTTTCTGTCTCTGTCTAATCTACCTATATGTTTATTTTATCTGCCTGTCTGTGTATAAACTCTGTCTGTAGGTCTAATCTACCTGTCTGTCTGTTTATCCATCCCTCAATCTGCCTTTATATCTAACTAATCTACCAGCCTGACTGTTTGTGATCAGAGATCGGTCTGTCTGGTGAAGCGAGCGTCTCGTCGCATCATTATGGTAATGAATCCGATCTCAGGAATTTTCCCCTGCAGGTGAATATCTATGCAGACGTCATCATCCATCACCCGTGAGCATCAGACGCAGGGGAGAGCCGGCTCTCGACCCACGGCTCATACTTCACTGCCAGCCGAGAGGAGTTCCCATCTGTGCCCCGTTCCTCCGCCGACTCCAACGATGACAAATGCATCAGCGGCAGCGGAAATATTGAAAATTACCCAGACATTCATCAGCCATAATTCCTGCTACAATGACAAATCTCCGCTCGGGAATGTCATTGGACAGATAAACAGTGTAAACAGGTTTGCTTCACTACATAAAGCCTGCATATGAATTTCCTCTGAAATGTTCTGGTCGCACCGCTTGACCAAACACTGAGGAGGTTCAGGGCAGATTCGAGGGTAACATGGATGTGGGCGTGGCTGGGGTTTATGTACATACCTGTAAGTGCAATAAGGCCCAAGTCTTTACATAACCTGAACACACAATGAACTTCTTATGGGGAATGTTTTGGATATTGTAACCCTTAGGATGTCATGAATAAAATAGACATCGAAGTCATGGTTCCCCACATACACTCTCAAAATACTCTTTAAACACAAATATTTTAATTCATTTCAGAATTATAGAAAAGCAAATACAACTATTGGAGCAAAGCCATTAAAAACATTAGCTATGACATGATCATCACTCAAATCATGTCAAGCACAGAAGTATCTAATCTACCTGTCAATTTATCTCTGTCTATGTATCCATATAATCAACCCTACTGTCTAGTCTTCCAATCTACTTCTTGGTCTACCTGTCTAATCTGCAATTCTCTCCATCTAATCCATTTTTTGTCTATTCTTCATATACCTGTTTAATTCAATCTATCCATCTAATCTACTTGTCTGTCTATCTGTTAATCCCCTTTTATATACCAGATGGACTGTCAGACAGGTAGATTAAATAAACCGATAGTAGATTAGGTAGACTTCTAATCTACCTGTCTGACAGTCCATCTAATCTAATATCTGTACATCTAATCCACCTGTCTGGCATTCCATTTAATCTACTATCTGTTCATTTAATCTACTAGTCTGTCTATCTACTATCTGATCTACTTGTCTAGCAGTCCCTCTAATCTACGTCTCTGGCTGTCTTTCTATTCTACCATCTTTTTTAATCGAATCTACCTGTTTATCTGATCTACCTGTCTAGCAGTCCATCTAATCTACATGTTTGGCAGTCTATATACTATTTGTTTATCTAATCTACCATTCTGGCAGTCTGTCTAATCTACTATCTGTTTTTCTAACCTACCATTCTGGAAGTCTATCTATTCTACAATCTTTTTTTTTTTTTTTTTTTTTTTTTAATCTAATCTACTATATGTTTATTTAATCTACCTGTCTAGCAGTCCATCTAATCTACTTATTTGGCAGTCTATCTAATCTACTACCTGTTCCTCTAATCTACCAGTCTGTCTGTATACTATATGATATACCTGTCTGGCATTCTACTGTCAGTAAGTTATTCCTTACATGTTTTTTTTATAAATTGTGACCTGTGCAAAAGTTTGGCCACCCTTCCAACTGTAAAGTCTCACAATTCAGTGAAGTGGTTGCACTTGTTTTTAGCTGATGCCAGTTCTAGAGTGTAACAAATTCTTTGACTCTTCAAACACTTAACCATGGGCTCCTCTGAGAACCCGACTGAGGCTCGGAAAAGAAAGCTAATTAATAGCTGCAAAATCAAAGAAGAATGTACAAAGAAAACAAATCACTTCAATTATTTCTAATATATATTTATATTTATTTCGAAAACATTTGCAGGAAGAAAAAGTAAAACTAGTTTGTTGCAGAGGTTTTGTTATGAGAGAACAAACTCATGCATACAGCTGGATTATCTGCATTAACTCCTGGTTTATCTGCAGTAAATTGTACCAAGAGGAATGTAATGATGATGATGATGATGATGATGAGGAGGAGGAGGAGGAGTTTGAAATCATGTTTTTGATAATGATTATGGTGGTGATGGTAATGTGGTGGGGATGATGGTATTTTATGATGTGTTGGTGATGATGATGATGTTGGTGTTGGTGATGGTGTTTATGGTAATGGTGGTGATGTATTTATGATAGTAATGAAAGTAATGGTGGTGGTTATTATGATGATGATGGCGATGATGGTGATGTGGTAGGGATGATGATGGTAATGTTGATGATAGTATTTATGATGCTGATGAAAGTGAAGATGGTGGTGGATATAATGATGATGATGATGATGATGATGATGATGATGGTGTTTGTGATGGAGGTTATAATGATGATGATGATGGTGGTGGTGGTGATGGTATTTATGATGGTAATAAAATTGATGGTGGTTGTGATAGTGGTTATAATAGTGTGATGATGATGGTGGTGGAGATGTGGTGGGGATGATGGTGGTGTTGGTCATAATGTGAAGCTAATGATAGTGGTTATGGTGATAATGATAGTGGTGATGATGGTATTTATAATAGTGGTGGTGATGATAGTGGTTATGGTGGTGAAATTTGTGATGGTGAGGAAGGTGATGGGGAAGTGTTGGTGATGATGATGATGGTGGTTATAATGGTGATGATGCTGGTAGTGATGATAGTGGTGATGATGTTGTGGTGATGGTAATAATGATGATGATGATGGTGATTTAGAACTGCACAGTGTTTAACAAGATACCCAAAGTGCTCATTCCTTTATTATTAAATGCAAATCTGATCCACTACTTTTCAATAATTGGGCATTTGGGATATTTCTGATTTTGTCCACGTTATGTTTTTAAATTCTTCAAAGTAGTCATGAAGCTTTGCGTCTCTCAGCAGCTTCACGAGGAGCCTGGGCTGCTTTTCTAACAGTCCTCACATGCTGGGAACTTGTTGGCTGCGATCTCTGTTCTAATCGGAAATGACTAATTAGCAAACATTTCAATGGAATATTTCTTTTGTGAAACTTTTTGTTTTGGCAGTAAATTCATGGGCATCAGCATCACTGGATCATTTGTATTTCAAATAGGCCTTTATTTCAAAATGGCTGTAGGATTATTTAAAAACAATTTAGGTCCAAATTTTTAACCCATTCTATCTACTGATCCCATCACTTAGCATGAAACTAGCATGCTATATTCAACCTCTACATTGCATACATTAAATCAATTCTTGATCTGTGAGCTAGCTAGCCAAGGCCTATGAGCTTATTTAACAGAAAGCTAAGGCACATTTGTTAGCTTTATAAAAGTGTCCAATAAAAAATGTGTTTTTAAGTTTATTTCATATCATGTGACCTTTATTTAAAATGGGTAAGAAATGATGTGAGAGACTTCAAATCTAATTTTATTTGTCACATACACATACATACAGGGTACGAAATGCAGTGAAATGCTTTTTATGACGGTCCGGCATGAGGGAATAGAATGGGGTGAAAAATAATACAAAGCAAAAGAAGACAGATAAATAAAGTATAAAAATTATATAAAATATAAGAATATATAAAGATGTATATGAGAGAAAAAGATGTTTATACAAAAATATGCTTATGGGAGTAAGCAGTAAACAGTAAACAACAGTAAACAATTTTAAGGTGGTTTTTTGATTGTCCATAAAGTGTCCGTGTGCAGTATGGTGTGGTGTGAAATGTCCATAAAGTGTCTGTGTGCGGTATGATGAGGTGTAAAGTGTCCGTGTGCGGTATGGTGTGGTGTAAAGTGTCCATAAAGTGTCCGTGTGCAGTATGGTGTGGTGTGAAATGTCTATAAAGTGTCAGTGTGCGGTATGGTGAGGTGTAAAGTGTCCGTAAAGTGTCTGTGTGCGGTATGGTGAGGTGTAAAGTGTCCGTGTGCGGTATGGTGAGGTGTAAAGTGTCCATGTGCGGTATGGTGTGGTATAAAATATAAAGTGCACTGTGCTGTGCAAGTCCAGAGTTTCAAGTGTCGTAGTGCGAAAGGTGAGATATGTGCAGAGAAAAAGTGTGATAATGAAGAGAGTGGGCCAGTTTTTAGATCCTGTGTGTCTCCTGGTTTAAACACCGAATGGCCTGTGGGAAGAAGCTCCTCCACATTCTCTCTGTGTTCGCTTTCAGGAAGTGGAAGCATTTCCCTGAACGCAACAAAGAAAAGAGTCCATTATTGGGATGGCTGAGGTCCTTCACAACCTTCCTGGCTCCAGTCCGGCACCGCGTGCTGCAGATGTCCTGCAGGTTAGGGAGCTCGGTGTGGATGGCACGTTCAGCTGAACGCACCACCCTCTGGGGGGCTCGTCTGTCCTGCATGGTGCTGTTCCCGAACCAGGAAGTGATGCTACCAGTCAGAACGCTCTCAATGGTGCAGGTGTAGAAGGTTTTTAGCACCTGAGAGGGTAAAGTCCCTTAAGCGTTTTAGATGGTACAGACGCTGCCGGGTCTTCTTCACCAGGGTGTTGGTGTGACAGGACCAAGACAGGATCAACTCTTTAGTCTTGCTGACGTTCAGGAGAAGGTTGTTCTCCTGGCACCATCTCTCCAGGTTTCTAACCTCCTGTAGGTAGGCCGTCTCATCTCGTTGTTGGAGATCAGACCCACCACAACAGTGTCATCAGCAAACTTGATGATGGTTGTGGAGTTGGAAGTGACCACACAGTCATATTCAGGTAATGCAACAGGATCTATGACATCAGGGCTACTGAGAACTCGACAGTTTCTCTTGTGAAAAAACACATAGGCAATACGAATCATGTTTTTGCTTACAGGTTTATATTTAGCAAATAATTTAAATGAATAAAAAAGGACATTTATTAGTAGGAATCTAAATGTAATTCCAATATGATGTTAACCAGACTGGAAGTTTTTCACCATGAAAATATAAAGTTAGAGAAAATACTAATGTAAAATTATACAGGAAAGTATTATAGAGTTTTACATGAGAGTAATGGCGGAATTATACTCGCTAATAATGTGAAGTTTTACGTGAAAGTAATGTAAAGTTTTACTGGACAGTGATATAAAATTTACTCTGTATAATAATGAAAAATTATACAGGAAAGTAATATAAAGTTGTACAGGAGAATAATGTAAATTTTTACAGGACAGTAATGTAAAGTTTGCAGGATAGTAATGTAAAAGACATATTGAATTGAATGTAAAGTTTTACATGACAGTTATATTAAAATAATTCTGTATAATAATGTAAACTGATACAGGAAAGTAATATAAAGTTGTACAGGAGAGTAATGTAAAGTTTTGTAGAATAGTAATGTAGCAGTTATATTGGAAAATAATGTAAAGTTTTACAAGATAGCAATGAAAAGGTTATACAGGGTAGTAATGTAAATCATCAACAAAAAAATGTAAAGGTTATACAGGATAGTATTGTGAAATTTCTGCTGCATTGTAATTCAGGATAGCAATGTTTAGATAAGATCAGTTCATCCACACGCCTATACACAGTCTTACTTTAAATCTTATTCTTCAGGATAAAAAAAGATAACCCCCTAAACTTACTGTAGTTAGTGAAAGTCATCCAATGACCTGTTGAGGAAATCGTCCATGTCTAATCACTTCCCGAGTCAACATGTCACTTCCAAGGTGTGCTTATTCATTATGGAGCACCTGATGGCTTTCCCATGCATATTTCATGCGTACAAATCCTGCAACTTTCATGAAGTTGTCCAAATGAGTAACATTTAGAGTCGAAGTGAAGTCATTCATTTGAATAATTGATGTTTAATGCCTTTGATAAGAGTTGGCGGGAAGGTCGTGGTTGTGCTGCAACCAGGGTAATGAGCTTTTCCTGCCTCCCAAACGTGTTTGAACTGGATAAACAGATAATCAGCCATGTTTCAATTGTCTCTTTATTATCATGTGTAACACAAGCTGTCTAATCCCATTGTTTTTGTTAGATTTGCTTTTATTTTGTCACTTTCTAGGACATATAGTTGGTCATATATGTTGCTTTTACACTGCACTACATTACACTACACTACATTTACATTACACTATTATCACATTTACAACAGTAATATAATGTTGTCCAGGAGAGTTTTACTTGGTAAAGTATTGTGAGGACCAGGAAAGTTATCCAGGATAGTAATGTAAAGTTATCCAGGATAGTAATGTAAAGTTATCCAGGATAGTAATGTAAAAGTTATCCAGGATAGTAATGTAAAAGTTATCCAGGATAGTACCAGGATAGTAATGTAAAGTTATCCAGGATAGTAATGTAAAAGTTATCCAGGATAGTACCAGGATAGTAATGTAAAGTTATCCAGGATAGTAATGTAAAAGCTATCCAGGATAGTAATGTAAAGTTATCCAGGATAGTACCAGGATAGTAATGTAAAGTTATCCAGGATAGTAATGTAAAAGCTATCCAGGATAGTAATGTAAAGTTATCCAGGATAGTACCAGGATAGTAATGTAAAAGTTATCCAGGATAGTAATGTAAAGTTATCCAGGATAGTACCAGGATAGTAATGTAAAGTTATCCAGGATAGTAATGTAAAGTTATCCAGGATAGTAATGTAAAGTTATCCAGGATAGTAATGTAAAAGTTATCCAGGATAGTAATGTAAAGTTATCCAGGATAGTACCAGGATAGTAATTTAAAGTTATCCAGGATAGTAATGTAAAAGTTATCCAGGATAGTAATGTAAAGTTATCCAGGATAGTAATGTAAAGTTATCCAGGATAGTAATGTAAAAGTTATCCAGGATAGTAATGTAAAAGTTATCCAGGATAGTAATGTAAAGTTATCCAGGATAGTAATGTAAAGTTATCCAGGATAGTAATGTAAAGTTATCCAGGATAGTAATGTAAAAGTTATCCAGGATAGTAATGTAAAAGTTATCCAGGATAGTAATGTAAAGTTATCCAGGATAGTAATGTAAAGTTATCCAGGATAGTAATGTAAAAGTTATCCAGGATAGTAATGTAAAGCTTATCCAGGATAGTACCAGGATAGTAATGTAAAGTTATCCAGGATAGTAATGTAAAGTTATCCAGGATAGTAATGTAAAAGTTATCCAGGATAGTAATGTAAAGCTTATCCAGGATAGTAATGTAAAGCTTATCCAGGATAGTAATGTAAAGTTATCCAGGATAGTACCAGGATAGTAATGTAAAAGTTATCCAGGATAGTAATGTAAAGTTATCCAGAATAGTAATGTAAAGTTATCCAGGATAGTAATGTAAAGTTATCCAGGATAGTAATGTAAAGCTTATCCAGGATAGTAATGTAAAGCTTATCCAGGATAGTACCAGGATAGTAATGTAAAAGTTATTCAGGATAGTAATGTAAAGTTATCCAGAATAGTAATGTAAAAGTTATCCAGGACAGTGATGTAAAGTTATCCAGGATAGTATTTTTGGAATTGCCTGGGACAGAAATGTAAAGTAATCCAGGATAACAATATAAAAAATATCCAGGATAGTAATGTAAAGCTACCTAGTACAATAATGTAAAGTGATCTAGGATAGTACTGTAAAGTTATCCTTTATGCAGGATAGTAAAGTTATGCAGGATAGTAATATATTTAGGTAATACAACATTATCAACTGTAATAATGTAAATTAATATATGTAATGTAACTATCCAGAGTAGTCAAAACTTAATAGTATGTACAGTTATTGAGGATGTTTATACACAATTATTCAGGACAGAATCCTGACATTATCCAGTATACTGATGTAGAATAATGTTATCGCAAAAACCCCAATCAGAATACTTTCAGTAGACATCTTTCAGCTGTGTCATCTAAGATGTGATGTTGAATTTAATATGATGTAATGAAAGATAAGATGTCTAATCTTGGAAACCCAGAACAGAAAAGTGGGATTAATAAAGTCTCGATTTCTAAATAAAGCAGAAGTGTTGCTGTTCTTTAAAATACTACACAGCAGCAGTGATGATCCTCAGGGTTTAATTAGGATGTTCCTATAAACTTAAAGGAGAATATTAGAAAAAAACTGAACAAAAATATGTTTGGCTGATGGTATTTTTTTAACCTCCATTAACGGCTCTTTTTTCCGAAAAGATTTACTCCTGCGAGTTGTCGACTTTTTCCCTCGGGACGCGTCACAAACATGGACAAAGCTCTCCAGTGCTGCATTTACGCTCCGGATTTACATTAGCAGAGACAAGATGGAGGACGTCCACCATGCTCTCCGTCTCATTTCTCTTTGTGTGTTGTCAGAAACTCCAGCTAAATCTCAGGCCCTAGCTTGCATCCGGTAACCTTGCTTATTCCCCACAGTGGTATTTGTGTAGCTGTGCAGAATTTATGACGGCAAAAAACCATCTGAAACCATCTAAGGGAAATATATAAATCCGCCGCTTGGATCTCTCAGGGCCGTGTTTTTTTTTTCTTCGCGCTCTGAGGAGGATGTGTAAGAAACGTCTCCCACTGAGCTGCTTTGCTTCCAATATGCCTTTTTTTTTATCCTGTGCTGCATCTCAAACAGGTGCTTCTGCCTGAAGCTGTTTCACTTCTGAAACATCAGGAGGGCGCTGGAGCATCGCTCGAATAAAGAGGGTGCCGACATTTTAGACAGTACGCCATGCTGAGAGTGTGTGTGTGTGTGTGTGTGTGTGTGTGTGTCGCACTCTGCAGCAGTGATGCAGAACGAACTGGAAATCATGGAGCTTTACCTATTGTATGTTTGGATTGAATAAACGTTGATGTTAACGACTCAGCTCAGCTCAGCTCCATGTGGTTGTATGGGTGGGTTTCTTTTATTCTAAATACTATGGGTGTAATCACAAAGCAGAAAATATGAACCTGATGTTTATTCCTAATGAAAGAGCCGGAATAAGAGTGAAGAAGAACATAAGTGAGAATATTGGTGAGAACATCACCAGGTTAGGAATCTCCAGAATCCAGATGAGATTAAACCCTGAGGTAAGCCTGAGAGTCTGGAAAGTATAGATCAGAATAGATCTCTGTCTATAAGATGGTGAGGCCTCAACCCAGAAGTGCTTGATGACCAGAAGGAAGCAGCTGCACATTAAAGCCAGTTTTGTAGAATAAATGGTGTTCATTTTCATTAACAGGATCATCTGTACACCTTTTTCTTTAGGCAGGGATCCAGTCAGCCAATCATGTGGCAGCAAGTCCTCCACATATACAGTACAGACCAAAAGTTTGGACACACCTTCTCATTCAAGGAGTTTTCTTTATTTTCATTACTATGAAAATTGTAGAGTCACACTGAAGGCATCAAGGGCTATTTGACCAAGAAGGAGAGTGATGGGGTGCTGCAGATGACCTGGCCTCCACAGTCACCGGACCTGAACCCAATCGAGATGGTTTAGGGGTGAGCTGGACCGCAGAGTGAAGGCAAAAGGGCCAACAAGTGCCAAGCATCTCTCGGGGAACTCCTTCAAGACTGTTGGAAGACCATTTCAGGTGACTACCTCTTGAAGCTCATCAAGAGAATGCCAAGAGTGTGCAAAGCAGTAATCAAAGCAAAAGGTGGCTACTTTGAAGAACCTACAATATGACATTTTTCAGTTGTTTCACACTTTTTTGTTATGTATATAATTCCATATATAATTCCACATGTTTTAATTCATAGTCTTCAGTGTGAATCTACAATTTTCATTGTCATGAAAATAAAGAAAACTCTTTGAATGAGAAGGTGTGTCCAAACTTTTGGTCTGTACTGTAGGGTCAATCAAACGGTTTCAGTTCAAACATCAGAATGGGGAGAAGATCTCGGTGGTGTGATAGCTGCTGGTCCTGGTTTAAGAACTTCAGAATCAGGTCTTTAGATTTAGATTCTAGCGAAATCAAAGGAGAACAACCAGATCGAGCTGCTTCAGTAAATACCACACCAATAACCAGTCTTTACAACCATGCTGAGCAGAAAAGCATCTGAGAACAGGTTCCAGCAGCAGAGGATCACATCATGTTCCCCACTGAGCAGGAAGCTGCAGCTATAGTGGACACAAAAACAAACTGGAGACTCGAACCCTTATCTTGATGTTCTTCGTGACAACTCAATCTGTAAGCGGCCATTTAAATACACAGTGAAATTTCCTCTTCGCATATCCCAGCTTACTCAGGAGCTGCAGTCAGAGTGTAGGGTCAGCCATGATACGGCGCCCCTGGAGCACAGATGGTTAAGGGCCTTGCTCAAGGGCCCAAGAGTGGAAGTTTGGCGATACCGGGGCTTAAACCTCCGACCTTCCGATAAGTAACCCAGCGCCTTAACCACTGGAGCTACCACTCTCCCTTTGTAGTTTTGCCCAGACATACACTATATAAACAAAGGTTTGGGGACATCCCATTCCACATTTACTCCCCATTTTGCTTGTTTAAAAAACTCAATTTTTCTGGGAAGATGTTCCACTAGAATTTGTGGAGATTTTCAGAGATTCAGCAGGTCAGGTGATGTAGGTGAGGAGGATTGGGGTCCCAAACCATCCCACTCGGGTATGAATAACAGGAGATCTTCCACACCAACATATAAAAAGTAGATCTTCATGAAACTGGCTTCATGCACAGGGTTTGCATTGTCATGATGTTCATGATCCCACATCCAAAAGCCAAATTTTGTGCCTCCAACTTTAAGGTAACAGTTTGAGGAAGAAACCCATATGGGCGGAAATGTCAGGTGTCCCAATATTTATTTCACATACAGTGTATTTGTTTAAAAAATGGACCCTTTATTCAGGAGGCTCTCAGATCAGCACGATTAAGTCATACAGTAATCGCGGGAGGCCGAATGCCGACACTTCAATTGAAAAGCGGATCGATTTGACATGTCGCGTGTCTTCATCGCGAGATCGCTGAAGCTCCGCACGGCTGACGGCCTGTCAGTAATTATGATTAAATTTTTATCAACGTGAAACCATCTTAAATTCATCACGCTGCTCCTTGGGAGTTTAATATTCCACACCGGTGCGCTCTGAACACGACCCGTGTGCTCCGATTCAAGAATTTCTGTAGGGGCCTCGATTTGTCGATATTGCGAAAACTGCCTAAATGACTATAAAATGGCAGAGTTTGGTGTCGGACTTATTGCAAATCCACACAGGGACTTTACAGGCGCAACCTCTGCTCTGTTTATCGGAGGATTTATTTAGAGGCATCGTGGGATTTCCCTGTGTAGACCGGCAAATCAATACTTTACACTCGACACCATGTGGTCGACCACAGGAGGCTGAAATCCTCAAAGTACAAAAAACATTCATTCTGTTCTTTTTTAGACGCTCAAAGATGTGCCCTTATACTCCTCCGATGCTTCCTGGAGATGAAAAAATAGTGAAAAATTCGAGTTTAAAATTGAACTGAAACTAAATAGTATATATTTAATATCCCCAAAAGTATTGGGACACCTGACTATCTATCTATCTATCTATCTATCTATCTATCTATCTATCTATCTATCTATCTATCTATCTATCTATCTGTCTGTCTGTCTGTCTGTCTGTCTGTCTGTCTGTCTGTCTGTCTGTCTGTCTGTCTGTCTGTCTGTCTGTCAATCAGACAAACCTATCTATCTATCTATCTGTCTGTCTGTCTGTCTGTCTGTCTGTCTGTCTGTCTGTCTGTCTGTCTGTCTGTCTGTCTGTCTGTCTGTAGCTGTAATTACTCTTACGAGTCTCAGACAGTAATGTGAGGTGTGGATTTGTACACCTGTAATACTGCATGTATTATAATGCACAGAATAAATACCACCCAGTCGCTTGTTATGTATTAAATCCTCTTGGATCATTTGCTATATATTACATTACATTTATCACTTACAACCATCAATGATTTTACTGTCTATTAGAGATCATACACCCAAACCAGACTGTGAATACAGAACATGAATTCAACCGTGAAAAATAAAAAAAGAGTTAATAAAAATCCTAACCCCTGGTGTAAGTCTGCGGTATTATTCTTCGAGGACAGATTTCTCCAACTCAACTCGAAACTTTATGACTTCCGAGCTGCTTTAACAGCCCTTTATTCATCAGACTGATTGGCAGGCGACTCGTCTGGTCTAATTAGAGCCGGATGTGAGCTGTTCATTTTATCCAGGGCCAGTCAGGTCATGACTAATCCCTGCTTTCAGTATTGTCTTGCTGGAGCGTGCTCATAAATCCCAGTCCTCGCTGCTTTATTATTAAAGTCCGCCCGGCTCCGTGTCCCACTTTAAAGGCAGCTTGGGGTTAAGCTCTCTTTTCATTTTCCAGAGAGCTGAAAAAACCCTGTTTCGACGAGTTCTGCCAATCAAAAAAAACTCTCCCATATATTCGTGTAATAATAATAAAAATCGTGTAATAATCTCGGCTGTTTATAAAGGGTCAAGTGAAACCTCGCTGATCATTATGGACGGCTCCACCTGTGTTCCCTCCGTCCCCCATCCACAACACACACACACACACACACACATCCTTCTCTCAACACAACCCTCTTAACATCTCCTCCTTTATCCCAAGTGTAATTACAATTTGTTTTGAGATATTGAGAAATAATAGCCTTCCCCCTTGGTCATCGCTTACGCTTGGAATTGCATTAGCGAGCTTTGTTTAGACAGCCCAGCAAATCAATACTGCCTTTATACGCCGCGCTCGTCCCGGTGTCCTCCACGACACCGCCGACTTTCACCGAACTGCCGACTTCCTTCAAGGAATCATCATCATCAAATCGTTTACGCCCCGCTCCTCAAACCACAGCGTGGAAACACACTAATTTGCCAAAAGTTTGCGGACACCTGGTCAGAAGCTTTTTGAGCATTGCATTCCACATTTGGTCCCAAATTGTTCTGTAATTCCCACCACTCTTCTGGGAAGATGTTCCACTAGATTTTGTGCGGTAATGAGACATGGGGTGAAGTCAGCATTTACATCCATCCCAAAGGTTTTAAGTACGGCTGGAGCTCTATAGCAGGCCACTCAAGATCTTCCTCTTCAAACCATGGAAACCGTGAGCTGGCTTTGTCCATAGCAGCATTGCCATGCTGAAAAAGTTTGGGTTTTTTCATTTCAAGTAAACGCAAAATAAATTATACCGCATCCGAAGACTTCTTGTACATTTGTTTACCTCATGGTTTGAAGAAGAACCACATATGAAACAAAAGGTCCGGTGTCCCAATACTTTTATCCATAGCATATATACAACATAGACAAAAACATAGAGAATAATATAGCATCAAATCTACAGTCTTAAGGTATACAAGATTTTGTGAAAGCACCCCATTCCACTTATTATTAATTAATACTTAAAGGACGTCCAGGACCTTTCATGCATCCAAAGATGTCCTGTTTAGTGACAGTTTGTGGAAGAACCCCATATGGGTGTCCCAATGCTTTAGGCGCTACATATGTGTATATGTCTTTTTTTTTATTGTCTGTGTTTATTAAGAAGTACCTGAGCGCATTAATGAGAGCACGTGTCAGCGTTCCGAAGGCGGAAACGCCAGAGATGTTGTAGGAGGTGCAGATGTGATGGAGTTGATGAAGCTCCTCACAGCTGTCTGAAAGCAGAGAATTGAGGACTGAGAGAGAGAGAGAAAGAGAGAGAGGGGAAAGCGCTAGCAGCCTTTCCTCCAGTCTCTCCCAGCTTGAGATGCCATAATGACCTGTCAGATCGACGGGCTCCACGCCAGAGCGCACATCCAGCGCTAGTCTGCAGTGGCCGCAAGCCTTAATGAATGCTAACAGCGACGCTCGCTTCATCCCGGCTGACAAAAATGTATTCCTACAAAACGCAGATCCGAAATGAGACTTCAGGCTGAATTATGGCGCGGATTCGCTTGGCATAGCGATGAAGACATGAAGACATCTCGAGGACACGGCTATGCTCATGTAATGTGGGCTAAAGTAGCGGGGTGTTGATTAAAACCCAGATTAGCCTCCATCTCCAGCTCTGAGGTGACAGTTTGGGTGTTTTGGTGCGGAATCCATGTTTCATAACTGTACTACAATTACATGAAGTGTAACGTTGTTTGCAAGGCTAAGATGATGAACCTCTTATTTTTTTCCCCTTACATCTTTAATGTGTGTGTGGTCAAGATCAGAATCTCAACACGTTTCCTCGGTCCTGAGAAAATGACAGAAACCCATTAACTCCAAACCTGCGTCTAATGAAACACTAAGGACTGATCTCAATGTTCTTAATTTACTCCCTGACTACACCCCCCCCCCCCACCCCCATGACTCATCTCATATATTTTATCTGCCATAATACTGATAAGACTTCACTTGAACTTGGAGTTCCGGCATGATGATGCCCATGAAGCTATGCTTGACATTGGTTGCAGTGGAAGATCTTCTGCTATAGCGCTCTGACCCTCAACCTTATTGAAAACATTTGGGATGAATTTTCCACACTGACTACACCTCAGGCTTCCTCACCTCACCTACATCAGTACCTGACTTTACTAACCCTTCTATCTGAATGATCACAAATCTTCACAAAATCTAGTGGAACATCTTCCCCGGAGAATGGAGCTTATTATAACACCAAATACGACAAAATATGTAATGGGATGTTGGACATCCCAGTCTTATGGTCAGGTGTCTACAAACTGTTATCCATATAGTGTAGATTCTACAAAGTAAACTTTATGTGATATTGCACTTTTTGGTTACATTTTCTCAGTGCTGCTAGTGTATGTCTAGCTGTTTTATTATGTTTTACCCTTCTTGTGCCACCCTACACCTCATTGCCTCTCCATGTGTCACCCTGCAGCTCTGTTTACGTTACGTTTGGCAGATGCCCTTATCCAGAGCGATTTACAGTTCTCTCATTTATACAGTGAGCAGTTGTAGATTAAAGGCCCAGCAGTGAACTTTGTTCTATTGGGATTTGAGTTCATGACCTTTCAATCGGAAGTCCAACATCTTAACCACAGGGCTACTACAACCTCCCTGTGATATGCTGTGTCTTCCTGCACCTCCCTGTGTCACTCTATGTCACCTTACACGTCTCTCAAACTCCCTGTCAGCTTACATCTCCTTGTAACACTCTGCATCCTGCAACCTTCCCTGTGCCACATTGTGCTACCTTACACCTTCCTGCACCTCCCTGTGTCACATTTTGCTACCTTACACCCTTCTTCTCCTTCCTTTGTCACCTTATGCCTCCCTTCACCTCACCTTAAGCCGCCTTGCCTCTCCTTGCCCTGTGTTACCATACACCTCCCTGCACCTCCTTGTCTCCCTGTTTACCCTTGTGCATCCCTGCACCTCCATGTGTCACCCTGTGCCTCCTTGTGACACCTTGCGCCTCCCTGCGCCTCTCTGTGTCACTTTACACCTTTCTGCACCTCTCTGTGTCACTATGTGTCACCTTACACCTCCCTGCACCTCCTTGTGTCACCCTGTGTCTCCCTGTCTCATTTTAGGTCCCCCTGCACCTCCCTGTTCCAACATACACATCCCTGAAACTCTGTGTCATTCTGCACATCCTTGTCACAGTCTGCATTATCCTGAACCGCCCTGTGTTACCCCTTTGTGTCCCTGTTGCCCCTTTACATCTCCCTGAACCTTCCTGTCTTACCCTGTAACTCTATGCAACTCCTTGTACATTCCTCATGTCTCTGCACCTCCCTGAGCATCTCCATGTCTGCAAGATTCCCTGAACCTTCCTACATGTTCCTGCACCCCCCAGCTCCCCCCGGCCACCCTGCACCTCCCTATACCTATAATAGACTTGTCCATCAGTCTTTGGCAGTTGTGGGATTGCGATGGCTCGGTTGGATTAAAGCGACGTTTGATACTCCACTTCCAGCGGTCTCTCTCGCATTAGCACAGGTGAATAATGGGACGATCAATGGTGACATGCGGAACTGAAGTCATCGTCTGGAGGATTGACGCGGTTGCGATGATACGCCCGAGCGCCGAAAGCTGAGCCGAAACCTGTTTGTCTCCAGAGGGCATTTTTCATCCGCGTCCATCAATCTGGAGTGACGGGGGAGTGATAGCATCTGCAGGAGCCTCGGCCCATTCAGACGAGCGGCACTAAAGTTTCACGTGTCTGAAACGAGATTCGCGAAGGGGAAGGTGTCTGAAAAGCCGAGGACGTGCGGGTAGGCTCATGAATTGCAATTTTCCCGACAAATGAACGCAAGAAAGTGCAGAAATTGAGAGCAAATTCAAAAGTAAATAGATACAATCAGAACAGAGACGAGAAGAGAAAACAAAACAGATCGGTGATGGATGGATAGTTGGGTTTTGTGCATAAGTTTGTACACTTTCGTGACCAAGAATAAACTGCTTTTACCAAGATTTGTGATATCAGACCGGACCTTCGTTACTAAATTGTCAAATTCTGCCTTCTGATTGGTCCGTAGGTGTTGATGAATTTTTTCTAGAACAGCAGCTGTTGCAGTAGTGCAGGTCCGCTCGTTTCTTGTTGCCTTCTAGAAAAGGCTAACGAGGGAGTTAGCGTCATCTGAGTAACTCTATATGGATAAAAATTGACGACATGTTGTTTGTTAATAAAATAAAATGTCCACAGCTGGTCTTTAGAACCACCTCCAACCTCACTCATTCCCATTGATCGTATTACACACACACACACACACACACACACACACACACACACACACACACACACACACACACACCCCTGCTGCCTGTCACACACCTCTACACAACAGTGTTCACTTATTTATTCATTTTGTTTTCTTTATGTTCTGAGTTTGTGTTCTGGATTGTTGTAGAGTAATCCAGTCCTGGTCTGGAGATAGTGAGATAGAGGGGTAGAGGGATGAATAAAGGGATGGGTGAATAGATTAAATACATATAAAAATATATATTTAAATAGATTAATTATGCATATTTGTATTTAGATATGAATGGTAGAATGAGTGGTGAAAAGATAGATAGATTCTGCTCTTGATCACTCTGTTTTCTTTCTTTCATTCTTTCTTTTTTTTACTTTTTTTTTCCTTTTGGTTTTTTTTGTCTCTTATTCTTTATCTGTCATCTGCGACCTATCATGTTTTATCTTTCTTTTATCTTTCCTTGATTCTCTCTCTCTCTCTCTCTCTCTCTCTCTCTCTCTCTCTCTCTCTCTTTCTTTCTTTCTTCACTCCAAGGTCATTTCAGCTGTGTGGAATCATCAGTATTTGGTCCTCGTCGGTGTGCAGGTTCTGTAAGAGTTTTGTAAGGAAAGAAAACGTGGCGTGAGGCGAGACAGCAGAGGGGAATAGCGGCACTATGTCTCGCTCTGTTACCATGGCGACAGGGCCTCGCTGAGGAGCCCCCCCCCAAAAAAGAAGGAAAAAGATTAAAATGTCCCCTGAGAGAGAGAGAGAGAGAGAGAGAGAGAGAGAGAGAGAGAGAGAGAGGGAGAGAGAAAGAAAGAAAGAAGAAGATAGAGGGAAAAGTGAAGTTATAGAAAGCACTCAGTCACTGCATGGGGTCGAGAGAAGGTGGATCAGGAGAAAGTGGAGGAAGTGTGTGTGTGTGTGTGTGTGTGTGTGTGTGTGTGTGTGTGTGTGTGTGTGTTAAGTGTGGGCAGAAACACACACACACACACACACACCCACACACACACACACACACACACACACACACACACACACACACACACACACACACACACACACACACAGGCTGTTTTTCAGAGAAGGGTCTGAGCCTGAACATATTGCACCTGCTGAATTATTAAAGTCCTGCTCAGACTGCAGCGACCATCAGAGCCTGGCATGTCACTGCAACACACACACACACACACACACACACACACACACACCAGTATGTATTTAAAGAGAGTGTGTATCTAAGTGTGTGTGCATATAAAGAGTGTGTGTGAATATGGTTGCTTGTGCACTTGTGTGTGTGTGTGTGTGTGTGTGTGTGTGTGTGTGTGTCTATTTGTATATGTGTTTTTTATGTGTGTATTTGTGTGTGTGTGTTTCTGAGATTGTGTATGTGTATGTATGTGTTTGTGTGGTTGTGTGTGTGTTTATAACTGTACATCAGTGTGCCTAAAAGTCTTTGTTTGTTTTGTGAGAGAGTGTGTATCTAAGTGTGTGCATTTAAAGAGTGTGTGTAAATGTGGTTGCTTGTGTGTGTGTGTGTGTGTGTGTGTGTGTGTGTGTGTGTGTGTGTGTGTGTGTGAGTGAGTCCAGCACAACAGTTACTAAAAATGGAAGAAAAAGTCTGATGTCATTACCCATGACATTGGATTTTATGGCCTTCGGTAAGTGTGTGTGTGTGTGTGTGTGTGTATGTGTGTGTGTATAAGTGTGTAGTGTGTGTGTGTGTGTGTGTGTGTGTGTGTGTGTGTTTGTATGAGTGTGTAGTGTGTGTGAAAGAGAAGAGGATGATACACAGCAGGAGCAGTGTAACCCTCAGTGTGTGAGTCTCAGCTCAGTCTGAAATAACAAGCTCTTATCTTTGACTCCGGGGTCGAGGTTTACCGCTAACGCTAACGCTAGCACATGATGGAAATACCTCCTGTGTTATCTGAAGGTCTTCCTTCTCTCTCTCTCTCTCTCTCTCTCTCTCTCTCTCTCTCTCTCTCTCTCAGACAGACTGGAGCTCAGAGGGTTCTCCCCTGTGCTTCTCCTCCAGGTTCCTCCCTCATCATTGCTTTTTATGCCTTGAAAATCTGCTCTGAATGTTTAATCACAAACGACCGCCGGCATCTCGGCCACATGGGGGCAGTGTTGAAGCAAATACATCTCCCTGAGTCCAGAATGAGGGAGGAGAAACGAGACAGGAGGGCCAAAGCTCAGGGCCAAGGAAGAGAGAGCGAGAGAGGGAGGGAGGAAGAGAGGGAGGGAGGGAGAGAGAGAGAGAGGGAGGGAGGGAGGTAGAGAGAAAGAAAAAAAGAAAGAAAGAAAGAAAGAAAGAAAGAAAGAAAGAAAGAAAGAAAGAAAGAAAGAAAGAAAGAAAGAAAGAAATAGAGCAGGAGAAAAACAGAAAGAGGGGAGAGATGGAGTGGGAGGAAGATAGATAGATAGATAGATAGATAGATAGATAGATAGATAGATAGATAGATAGATAGATAGATAGATAGATAGATAGATAGATAGATAGATAGATAGATAGATAGATAGATCACAAGTACCCATTATTAGATTTCAGATGATGCTCACTAATAGGTCCAGAACACCATCATGCACCATTACTCACTGAAGGAAATAGTGAGATGTGGAAACAGGAAGTGTGATGTGGAAACAGGAAATGTGATGCGGAAACAGGAAATGTGATGTGGAATGAGACCCCAGAACAGGACATTCTAGAATTTTAAAACTTGTTGGAACAGGAAGTCTTGAATTTGGTAGTTACTAAAACAGGAAAGTCAAATGGAAATAGGACACGAATAAACAGACAAACAAAGAAACAAACAAAGTATTGGACAGAGATACAGTTAGAAAAAGGAAGTCCAGTTGAGAGACAGATGAGGAAACAGGAAGTCTTGGTGAGAGACAGATGAGAAAACAGGAAGTTTTGGTGAGAGACAGATGAGAAAACAGGAAGTTTTGGTGAGATACAGATGAGAAAACAGGAAGTTTTGGTGAGAGACAGATGAGAAAACAGTAAGTCTTTGTGAGAGACAGATGAGAAAACAGGACGATTTGGTGAGAAACAGATGAGAAAATGGGAAGTTTCGGTGAGAGACAGATGAGAAAACAGTAAGTTTTATTAAGAGACAGATGGAGAAACAGGAAGTCCAAGTGCTAAAACGGAAAATTAACAGGAAGTATTTAATTGCCAGGTACTGAAACAGGAAGTGTTAGTTGTAAAAAGCCATCAAAACAGGAAGTCTGGGATTTGAATAAAAAAAGAAATGAATAAATTAACAAATTAACAAACAAACAACTGAAACCTAAACAGACGACACATTGACGTACATTTTTGCATAAAACTTTATTCAGCATTGAAAGGAAATCCTTTATTTCCCTCCTTCGTCCATCTGCATCAAAATCTCACTGATTCTTTATTTCTTTATTGTTTTTTTATTTATTTCTTTATTTATTTCTTTCTTCAATTATTTTATCCTCACATCTGAGACGTCTCGGCGCCCGGCCCTGTTTCTAATCTAATGATCAGACATGCGAGACATTGTGTGTGAACATGGAAACAACGCCAGAGGAAAAGTGGCGTGCAACACACACACACACACACACACACACACACACACACACACACTGTTAATGCTTTATTGAGGAATTGTGCTCTGTTTATGGCGCACGCAGTCGTTCATATTGTGTGTTTGATGATGATGATGATGACGATGGTGATAAAGATGATTGTCCAGTAATTATTTTTCAGCTCATTTCAGCAACACACACACACACACACACACACACACACAGTCACACAATCCATCTGCTCCCCTTGTGGCACGTCGCCTTTTTTAATTAAGAGAACTTCAGCACACCTCGGCATCAGCCCCGCCTGGGTCTTCAGCACACACCCTGACCACGGAGAAGACCTCGCGCAGACGCTCCCTGTATGACGATCCTGATGAATATGATCCGATCGCTGCCGTGGGAAACCCGGCTTGGAGAGACTCGTCTTTAGAATCATTAAAAACGGCCTTGATGATGACATGCTGCTTTTAAATGATGTCTACGTCCACAACCCCCTGACGTCTCTTTTCTTCTCATCTCTGTCTCTTTCACACAACATCACCCTGACGTTCACGAGTAGGACTTTTCATAATTGCTTAATTTCCACATCTAGGCATTACTTTGATTTTTTAAATATTGGACACATTCAAAGAAAAAAAAAATCACATTCATTTTTATATCTATTGTGTGTTTGAAAAAAGAAGTCTCAAAGAAAGACAGAAGTTGAAGCAGGAAGTTCTGGAGAAAGAAGATGTTGTAACAGGAAGTCTTTGGTGGGACAGATGTTAAAATAGGAAGTCTGGGAGAAAGAAGATGCTGAAAACATGTCGTTTTAAAGAAACGTAGGTATTAAAACAGGAAGTCAGAGAAAAAGATGCTCAAACAGGAAGTCTTGGAAAGAAAGATGTTGAAACAAGAAGTCTTGAAGTTGAAGTCTTGGTGAGATACGGATTCAGGAACAGTCTTAAAGATACAGATTTAGAAACAGGAAGTCTTGGTGTGAGACAGATTTAGAAACAGGAAGTCTTGTAGAGACAATTGTTAAAACGGTAAGTCAAAGTTAATAGTAAAATAGATGTTGTAACAAAGTCTTGAAGAAGCAGACCGTGAAACAAGGAGCCTTAAAATAACACAGATGTTGAAACAGGAATTCTTGAAGAAAAACAGATGTTGAAACTGGAAGTCTTAGAGAAACACAGATGTTGAAACTGGAAGTCTTAAAGAGACACAGATGTTGAAACTGGAAGTCTTGAAGAAAAACAGATGTTGAAACTGGAAGTCTTAGAGAAACACAGATGTTGAAACTGGAAGTCTTAAAGAAAAACAGATGTTGAAACTGGAAGTCTTAAAGAAAAACAGATGTTGAAACTGGAAGTCTTAGAGAAACACAGATGTTGAAACTGGAAGTCTTAAAGAAACACAGATGTTGAAACTGGAAGTCTTGAAGAAAAACAGATGTTGAAACTGGAAGTCTTAAAGAAAAACAGATGTTGAAACAGGAAGTCTTAAAGAAACACAGATGTTGAAACAGGAAGTTTTAAAGAAACACAGATGTTGAAACAGGAAGTTTTAAAGAAACACAGATGTTGAAACAGGAAGTTTTAAAGAAACACAGATGTTGAAACAGGAAGCCACGTACAAAGATGGTGGAACAGAACTTTGAAAAAGAAAGTGTTGTAGAAATGGATATGCTGAAAAAGGAATTCTTGGAGAATATGCATTTCATTGCCTTGTACTTGTACATGTGTAATGACAATAAAGTTTAATCTAATCTAATCTAATCTAATATCAGATGTTGACACTGGAAGTCTTTTGGAGACAAATGCTGACTTGTAAAAAAGGTGGCTGTCGAAACAGGAAGTCACAGAGGGAACGAAAGAAGGAAACACGGTTACTATGACTGGGTGTAACTTGGTCTGGAACAGTGTTTGGGTAAGTTCTACACATCAAAGCAACATCCATACGAACACCAGAACCCAAGTTTTTTCAGGAGAACATCACCCAGAGCATCAACCCTCCATCAGTCTGCTTTCTTCCCATCATGCATCCTGATGCCATCTGTTCTCCAGGTAAGCCACACCTACATACCACATACACAAATGATTCGATTCGATTCGATTCGATTTGATTCGATTCAGTTCAATTCAAAATTTCTGTTACTAAATCAGGAAAGTCAAAAGGAAACAGAATAAGAATAAACAAACAAATAAATAAAATCCGATGCCACAATGACAATTTTTACACGACATCTTTAAAAATAAAAAATAAAAAATAAAAAAAAATGCATAATTATTATTATTGTTATTATTAAAGGTATTATTATAGCAGCTTTACAGAATGTTAAAATTTTAGAAGAAAATGGAAAAGTCAGGTGTCACAATACTTTTGTGTATGAGCAGTGTGTAAAATCTCGACGTGAGATAGAAATGAGGTTCTGGACGTCCCTGTGGTCGAGGACGTGTGAATAATCGAGACGTGACCCCGCAGCCGAAAGCTTCCCGATTGAGAAAAGTCTCTCCAGCGCCTCGTTCACCGCGTATCAGCAGCATCTGCACGGAAAACAGCAAACCGATGTGTTTGCGGATGTGACTGCGAGGCAGCGAGCGATTGAATACTCTTTCGGAGGCGTGGAGGAGCGAGGGAAAGGTTGAGTCTCCAGAAATAGTCAGTGATAGATGAGCTACATGGAGCGAGACAGCCTAGCCAAGCTGAATCTCACCAACTGTCTGCTCGCTAAACGCTCACGTCTCTCCGAGCTCAGCTCTGCTTACAATCCAAACCAGGGTTGTTTTTTTTTTACATCTTTCTTTTTTTTTCTTTTCAATTTAATACCCTCCTCCTCCTGTTTTCCCCCACTCCACCACTCTCCTTTTTTTTTTTTTCTGTCTGATTGCTTAGCAGAAACAAAACATCTGCAGGGGTTAGCGTGCAGCACTTAGCTTAATGAAGGAGCGTTAAAGCGAAACGATAAGCGTTTGTTAAGTGGAGGTCTGAGGAAGAGGAGAGCGAATTTACTTATAAAAAAAGAGAGGAAGAGCGGCGGAGAAACAGCGTTATGATCCGAGAGAGATAATGCAGAGATCAGATCGGATCTGGAGGACTGATAAAATCATCATTAGAACGTGGTAAAGACGAAAAACGCCCCCGTAACAAACAGATAACGAGCAATAAACAAAAACAAATCATATCAACAAACAATTAGATAAATAATCAAATCTTTTTCATGACTTCTTTCTTTCTTTCTTTCTTTCTTTCTTTCTTTCTTTCTTTCTTTCTTTCTTTCTTAATGTACTTATGTTTTTGTTTATTTATTTGTTCGTTTGTTTGTTTCTCATTATACTTTCTTTCCTAATCTACTTTTGTTTGTTTCTTTTTCTTTGTTTCTATCTATCTATCTATCTATCTATCTATCTATCTATCTATCTATCTATCTATCTATCTATCTATCTATCTATCTATCTATCTATCTATCTATCTATCTATCTATCTATCTATTTATCTTTCTTGTGTGTGTGTGTGTGTGTGTGTGTGTGTGTGTGTGTGTGTGTGTGTGTGTGTGTGTATGCATGTGTATGTGTGTGAGTATGTGTGTGTAGGTGTGTGTATGCATGTGTATATGTGTGTGTGTGTGTGTGTGTGTGTGTGTGTGTGTGTGTGTGAGTATGTGAGTATGTGTGTAGGTATGTGTGTGTGTGTGTGTGTGTGTGTGTGTGTGTGTGTGTGTGTGTGTGTGTGTGAGTAAAAGTTTGAAGAAGATATCCTCCGCTGTAGCGGTGCAGTAATCTCTGCCGGATCTGTGATGTCCTACGCCTCAGGCCACAGCCTTTATATCGTCTCTCCGATGGACCTCGCTCGTCTCGTTTCAGTTCTCGGAGCACACAGCGAGCGAGCTCAGGCTGAGAAACTCTCTCGCTCTCAATCCAAAAAGTCGGATAAAAGCGTTCAGGCTGTGAAAGCGGCTTCAGAAGGCCAAACTCTGGGGAGCCGTGACATTCAGAGCCTTAAACAAAAGCGTTCGCTAATGACGCCGCCAACCAGGGAGGAGGTCACGAGGGCCGGGGCGAACAATTCAAATCAATCAAACCACAATGAGGGAAAGGTTAGCAGCAACGTTCGGGCTGAAAGCGAAACGGCGAAAGAGAAGAGAGCATAAATAAATAAATAAATAAATAAATAAATAAATAAATAAATAAATAAATAAATAAACGTGCTTTGTTTGTTTTCTCTCAGGGGAGCTCTGAGTTCAGAAAGTTAGATTTTTGCATGACTTCACACTGCTTAGCTTTGGAGCTTGAACTTGTGTCTTTCAAACAACACACACACACACACACACACACACACACACACACACACACACACAAAGGCACGCTAGCTCCCTGCGGAACATGGATGATGTGGCGCTCGGATTAAGACATAAAACCCGCATCCGAGCGGGCACGCTTCGTTTAGCAAGAACAAGCTGAAGCGGCATTAGCGTTAGCATGATTTCGACAGGGATCTCGCATTCGATCCTGACTTAATGCTTTACAAACAGTCCCCGGGAATTTTTAATTAGCGCCCCTAATTATCCAATCCCGGAGTCATAATCGCTCCAGAAACCAATTAAGCCATGGCTATTTTAGCGGCGTAATGAAGCGTTCGCTCGGTGAGAGCTGTCGTGTTTGAAAAGCAGAGCGCTCGCGGCTTTGCACATTTAACCTCGACTTTAAATGATTGTGGGGAAATAAGGAGACACTCGAATAGCCACTTAGATCAGGCTAAATATTCAAGGAGGTGTGGCCTCTGTATATCAGTTTTAGTAAAGGAGGTGTGGCCTCTGAATATCAGTCTGTGTAAAGAAGGTGTGGCCTCTTTATATCAGTCTCAGTAAAGGAGGTGTGGCCTCTGTATATCAGTCTCAGTAAAGGAGGTGTGGCCTCTGTGTATCAGTTTCAGTAAAGGAGGTGTGGCCACTGTATATCAGTCTTAGTGAAGGAGGTATGGCCTCTGTATATCAGTCTCAGTAAAGCAGGTGTGGCCTCTGTATTTCAGTCTTAGTGAAGGAGGTGTGGCCTCTGTATATCAGTTTCAGTAAAGGTGTGGCCTCTGTATATTAGTCTCAGTAAAAGAGGTGTGGCCTCTGTATATCAGTTTCAGTAAAGGTGTGGCCTCTGTATATCAGTCTCAGTAAAGGAGGTGTGGCCTCTGTATATCAGTTTCAGTAAAGGTGTGGCCTCTCTATATCAGTCTCAGTAAAGGAGGTGTGGCCTCTGTATATCAGTTTCAGTAAAGCAGGTGTGGCCTCTGTATATCAGTCTCAGTAAAGGAGGTGTGGCCACTGTATATCAGTCTTAGTGAAGGAGGTGTGGCCTCTGTATATCAGTCTCAGTAAAGCAGGTGTGGCCTCTGTATATCAGTCTTAGTGAAGGAGGTGTGCCCTCTGTATATCAGTTTCAGAAAAGGAGGTGTGGCCTCGGTATATCAATCTTAGTGAAGGAGGTGTGGCCTCTGTATATCAGTTTCAGTAAAGGAGGTGTGGCCTCTGTATATCAGTTTCAGTAAAGGAGGTGTGGCCTCGGTATATCAGTCTTAGTGAAGGAGGTGTGGCCTCTGTATATCAGTTTCAGTAAAGGAGGTGTGGCCTCTGTATATCAGTTTCAGTAAAGGAGGTGTGGCCTCGGTATATCAGTCTTAGTGAAGGAGGTGTGGCCTCTGTATATCAGTTTCAGTAAAGGAGGTGTGGCCTCTGTATATCAGTTTCAGTAAAGGGGGTGTGGCCTCTGTATATCAGTCTTAGTGAAGGAGGTGTGGCCTCTGTATATCAGTCTCAGTAAAGGAGGTGTGGCCTCTGTATATCAGTCTTAGTAAAGGAGGTGTGGCCTAATGTGGAGTGTCTTAAGCAAAGATTTATAATTGTATGCATTTAATGTTACATTTAAAGATTTAAAGTTCTCACACACGTCTGAATTGTGTCTCATTTCTGATCTGATGTTAATAAGAGCTCTGAGTGATTATTATTATGTGTCACAAGCTCCGAGTGAAACCAGGGTTATATTTGGAGCTGTGATAAACAGTTGAGGCCTTCACAGAAAGCGTCATCGTGCAGTCACATGGTAAATAAAATGCTGTTTATCACAGTTTGGGCAGGTGCTGCAGAGCTGCGTGGAAAACCAACATGGGAAGTATCCAAAGCTGTCGATGGGAACGCAGTCACTTGCCTGTGAGTCACACTCACTGCTCAGAGTTAGAGCTTAATTCTAACTGACAGAAAAATAGGCATATTGAAAATTTGGAAATGGAGGAGGTGTGGCTTCTTTATCTCTGGCTCATGAAAGGAGGTGTGGCTTTTGTGTCTCTGGCTCAGTGGAGGATGTGTAGCCTCTGTATCTCAGTGAAAGAGGTGTGGCCTCTTTATCTCAGTGGAGGAAGTGTGGCCTCTGTATCTCATTGAAGAAGCTGTGGCCTCTGTATCTCAGTGTCAGTAGATTTGGTGTGGCCTCTGTATCTCAGTAAAGGAGGTGTGGACTCTGTATCTCAATGTCAGTAGATGAGGTGTGGCCTCTGTATCTCATTGAAGGAGGTGTGGCCTCTGTATCTCATTGAAGAAGCTGTGGCCTCTGTATCTCAGTGTCAGTAGATTTGGTGTGGCCTCTGTATCTCAGTAAAGGAGGTGTGGACTCTGTATCTCAATGTCAGTAGATGAGGTGTGGCCTCTGTATCTCATTGAAGAAGGTGTGGCCTCTGTATCTCATTGAAGGAGGTGTGGCCTTTGTATCTCATTGAAAGAGGTGTGGCCTATGTATCTCAGTGTGAGTGAAGGAGTTGTGGCCTTTGTATCTCAGTGTCAGTGGAGGAGGTGTGGCCTCTGTATCTCAATGTCAGTAGATTAGGTGTGGCCTCTGTATCTCAATGAAGGAGGTGTGGCCTTTGTATCTCAGTGTCAGTGGAGGAGGTGTGGCCTCTGTATCTCAATGTCAGTAGATTAGGTGTGGCCTCTGTATCTCAATGAAGGAGGTGTGGCCTTTGTATCTCAGTGTCAGTGGAGGAGGTGTGGCCTCTGTATCTCAATGTCAGTAGATTAGGTGTGGCCTCTGTATCTCAATGAAGGAGGTGTGGCCTTTGCATCTCTGTGTCAGTAGATTAGGTGAAGCAGGTGTGGCCTCTGTATCTCAGTGTCAGTGGAGGAGGTGTGGCCTCTGTATCTCAGTGTCAGTGAAGGAGGTGTGGCCTCTGTATCTAAGTGTCAATGAAGGAGGTGTGGCCTCTGTATCTCAGTGTCAGTGGAGGGGGCGTGGCCTCTGTATCTCAGTGTCAGTGGAGGTCTTTGTGCCAAGTTTAAGTCAACACTTTATTATTTTGTTTTATCTGATTAACACGTATCTGAATTTTTATTCGATGAATACGACAAATAAATACGAGTAAAAACGTTAAGCTTTCTCGCGTATCATTCTGTCCTCCAAACCCAGTCTTTACCTAAAATGCTTCCTGTCAGCTTTTCTCACACTCTGCACCTCGACACATCCGTCCTGTCACATGCCATCAAAGCAGAATGCTGGGAAATCTCAGTGGGCGTGTGATGTTCAGATTGCACTGCATCCGGCCCACACACTGCGGCTCAATAAGCCTGTTTCCTGGCAAAAAAAGTAAAAGTAAAAAAAAAAGAAACCCAGAAAAACGATAATATAAAAGCACTAGCCTCTTCAATAAAGTGACACGGCTGCAGTTTTGCCCTCCCCGGGGCAGAATAGAGGAACATTAGAGCCGGACTGAAACCTCAGCGGGGCCAATCGACGCTCCACCGATGCTGTCTCACCACGCTCCCTCCTCTTTGTTATAAATTTACAGGAGTGCGCTTTGAGTTTGTGTGTGTGTGTGTGTGTTTGTGTATGTGAGGATAAAAGCATTAGAGCTCAGTGTGTGTCTATTCCTAATGGATCCATATTATTCCTTTATTCTTGATTGGACTCCAGTCTCCAGTCAAAGGCGTTCGACTGAATAAAAGGGCACTTTATGAATTTGTGTATTTGACTACGTGTATAAAAAAATAACTGGATAAAGGGCACTTCATTAACCCCCTAAACTCCAAAGACACACATTTCATCTACAACTCACTTTTATAAAATGAGCTTCATCTTTTTTTCCTTTTATTGCATAAACGCCTTAGAGAGTGGAAATGTGGAAGACTAAGATTTTAATATCAGACACCATGGGAGATTTCAGAAAGGTGACTTTGATAAAAAAAGAAAATAAAAAAATGGGTACTTGCGAACTTGTTCGAAATGAAGAAATAAAGTGGCTACACGGTGGAACGAAGCATCGATTTCTTTCTGACTAGCAAGCTAACTTTTAGAATAGCTAGTCTTTCTAGCTAACTATCCTTAGGGAAACCGATATGGAATTTAATCTGTTAAAAAATATTGAAGTTTGAAGAATTTTCATGAGCAACTCTAAAACTTTCCAGATGGATTTGGACTGAAATTTACTTAAGTATCTTCTGACTTCTAACGCATGGCCCTTTCACAAACACACCTTTATAGTACAAGAAAAAGAAAAAAGAAAGAAGATGAAATAAAACCTGACGTTCTTTTTTTCTGTTGTGTCCGCAGTAAGTTACAGCTCTACCTCTGCCATGTTAATCTGTATTCTATGTGACTCTCAGGACTCTTGTTTAAATAGAAGTAATCGTTGCTAATTATGGTTAACAAACCACAGGAATTTTCCTTTACATTCTAGAAGGTCTTGCACAAACCTCTTGAGGTGGAAGGCGGGTCTTAACCCTCAATGCTTTACTCTCATTGGCTAGTAAAATTTGAATAGTCAGATATATACTAAGGTTTTAGCTTAATGTTCAAGGACATTGGACTTTGGATCTAAAGGTCATGAGTTTATATCTCAGCCACATCAAGCTGCCCCTCTTGGGCCCCTGAGCAAGGCCCTTAATCCTCAATGGCTCAGGCGTATGGATGAGATAAATGTAAGTCGCTCTGGATATATAAAAATGTATACAACGCCTCCAGTTCAAAGGCTTTTCATACGATCTCAATTGCTAAGAAAGTTATTTTTATGTGTGTGTTAGCGCTTCACAGGAACGACGTTCGCTCACGACGCTAATCAATCTGGTATCAATTAGGCCATAATTGCTGAGTCAATGAGTGAGGAGGAGTGCTTAATTATTGATGAGGAGTCTAAAAGGCCCATGAGGTGTTTATCGGCAGGGAGGAGAGATGGAGCGAGAGAACGGTGGCGGAGAGAAAAAGAAGGAGGAGGACAGGGCGCGTGATGGAAAGATGGCCGAGGGCAAGTTTCTCAGCTGTCCGCAGCAGTGGGACTGAGCTGAGAGCTCGATCGATACATGCTGCCCTTTAGTCTGCTAGCACACAGCCAAAACTCGCCCCGGCTGTCGTTACCATCTGCTGCTTTTTTTCCCCCCACACTCACTTCTGTCCTTTGATTGAGCGATTTAAGCGCCCGTTATACGAATATTACTCATACTGCTAATTCTAATACCTCTAATGTTATTTTGTTAACGTAACGATCAGGTCACTGTATAGATTCATACAATGCTGCAAGTTGTCATGGAAACACTATCAAATCCAGTTGTTCTGCAACAGCACACCAATTTACCCCGTGATTATTATTTTTGTATTCGTTTAACACGTTATACTTTTAAATACATATATAGTTACATAAGAATCTTATTATCATAAGATTTGGAAAAAAGAAGAACCCACGATGCCTTGGTCAAAACAACTACAACATGTAATAACATACTGTAGCATGTTAGTGTCCAAAACAGGTAGCTAATTTGCCTGCTAGCAAGCTTGCACCTACTTAGCGTACTAGCTAGTCAGTGAGCATACTCTGAAGCGAAGCAACTCTAAACTGTAGATTTGTAGATTGTGCTGATTTTACTGTGAATCATTTCAATCATCCAGTCCTCAAGTAACGTGTGAGATGTGATAAAGATTCTCAACCTGGAACCCCCCTCGCAACTTGATTATTTTTACAGAGAACCGCAGCGGTGTTTTATTCCCCTCAACCCACAGCAAACCACATGAACATAGCAATAAATATGATTTATTCATTTGAATAAAATCACACATTTTTGAAAACAAAATCACATTTATGTTACAGCATATATACAGTATATAGCATGTATAATTGTTACAAATGCATTACATAGTATAATTTAAATAATGCAAGATATTATGTATTAAAAATAATTAAAATAAATACGGCACTGCTATTTTTTAAATTTTTTTAATTTTAATCTTCCTTTTCTTCTTTTGGCTGCTCCCATTAGGGGTCTCCACATCTTATACATCTGCCTCTTTCACACCATCTACCTGCATGTCTTCCCTCACCACATCCATAAACCTCCTCTTTGATCTTCTTCTTTTTCTCCTTCCTGGTGGATCCATCCTCAGCATTCTTCTACCAATATAACTCATGTCCCTCCTCTGCACATTTTCAAACCATCTCAAGCTCACCTCCCTCACCTTGTCTCCATCGTCATCACTCCCAACGAACATCTAAACATCTTCAGCTCTGCTACCTCCAGCTTCACCTCCTGTCTTTTACTCAATGCCACTGTCTCTAATCCATACAACATCTCAGGTCTCACCACAGTCCTATAAACTTTCCCTTTCACTCTCACAGATACTCTTCTATCACAAATCACTCCTGCTATCACTCTTCTCCACCCACTCCACCCTGCCTGCACTCTTTTCTTCACTTCTCTAACACACTCTCCATTACTTTGTACTGTTGACCCCTCATTTTAATAATATACATTTATATTTATTGTTGTACATTTAACCACATGTAGATCGATCAGCCATAACATTATGACCACCTGCCTAATATTATGTTGGTCCCCTTTTAGCTGCTAAACCAGTTCTGACCCATTGATCATCAACAGAATGAACTTCTATAGCAGTTTGAGCTACAGGATCTCGTCTGTTGGATCGGACCACACGGACCAGCCATCTCTCCTCACGTGCATCAATGAGCCTCGGCCGGCCACGACCCTGTCGCCCGTTCACCACTGTTCGTTCCTTGGAGCACTTTTGATAGACCACTGCAGACCAGGAACATCCCACAAGAGCTTCAGTTTTGGAGACGCTCTGACCCAGTCGTCTAGACGTCTCAATTTGTCAAACTCGCACAAATCTTTACGCTCGCAAATTTTTCCTGCTTCTAACATCAACTTTGAGGACAAAATGTAAATCTATTTATCCATCCAACCACTGATTGGAGTGGAAGATCTCCTTCTTTATAACTACTACACTATTAGGATGAATGAGAACTGCTGACTGCATCCCCTGTGTGTGTTTGTGTGTGTGTGTGTGTGTGTGTGTGTGTGTGTGTGTGTGTGTGTGTCGGGCGAGAGAGAAGAAAACAGGTACGGTGAGATGACATGGCCTCTAAACTCAACATCTGGATTCCATTTATATTTAAATTAAGTCTTGTTTTCACCTTCCCGCGTTAGCACACGAGTGCGTTGCCTGTTTTTTTTCACGGCACCGAGAGTCCTGATAGTGCTCACGGCTACACACCTGATCTTCATCATCCTCCTTCTCATCCTCTTCATTATCTTCATGTGTGTCTCCTCTAGTGTGTAACAGGAGCTGATTTTGAAGACTGAATGTTCGGAGATAATGCGGTAACACAATAAGATTTGCCGAGGACACACACACACACACACACACACACACACACACACACACACACACACATCCATAATTCATCACAATTCCTACGCGTTCTTTAGGACCGAGATTTTTTTTGGGTTATAATTAGAGCTATGCATGCTGACCCCCGGCCCTCGGTTTAACCTTCACAACTTCACGCTGCTTCTTCTTGTCTCAGTCCGCTTCTTTCTTGGCGAGATTTTTGGCCGCAGGACGTCTGCTTCTTTTAAAATGACCTTGAAACGGCCAGCTTTGTTGAGAATGACTCGTTTTTTTTCAAAAGCTCTTGGCTTCACAAAAAAACTTAGGGCATCTGTTTGTATTCGAAGTCTCTGATATTAGCGTTATATGCTAATGCGTGCACATTTATACCACAGGCCAGGCAGTTAAACGCATCACTTCCTGTTTCACTGAAGTAAAACATTAGTGTTGTATAAGTTCTTAGGACATTCATATTTTTGTGCTTGTTTATCGTGTGTGTGTTTAGGTTCGATGTATGACCTAGCATGTAGCTAAGACTGCTAACAATGCTAGCACCGTAGCTTAAAAGTGCAAAAAGCCTTTATTATTCAGGAAGAAGAAATCACATCTTTGATGGTTTTTTTTTATTCAACGGACCCCCTGCAGTACCACCATGGACCCCCTAGGGGCAGCAGAACTTAAATTGAGACCAATGCGGCCCCTAGGTGGTCCATGGTGGTACTGCAGGGGGTCCGTTGAATAAAAAAAACCCATCAAAGTTGTGATTTCTTCTTCCTGAATAATGAAGGCTTTTTGCACTTTCAAGCTACGGTGCTAGCATTGTTAGCAGTCCATTGTTAGGTCCGCTAATGTTGAATAAAAAATAAAAAAAACCATCAATGATGAAATACTAAATTTGCAAAATATTATAATTATTACATTAAAGTTCTAATAAAATTAAAGCTCAAGTTCATGTAAATGTATAACAGTCCACCTGACAGTAAAAGGAAAATGTATGAAACTGTAAATCTAATAAAATAAAAGACATGAGCAACTTCACAAATTGTGATTTTTTATTGCAAAGTATGTGTTTGTTTTGATGCATAAATCTTTTTGAAAGATTTAAAAACACATGAAAATATACAGACAATGCTGCACAAACAACAAAAACATAGTTCTAATTCTCTTAACATAATATCACTAGTGTAATATGATTGGTTTATATTACTATCAGTGGTTATGTTTGACACGTTTTGTATCAGGGGTCCCTGCTCCACATCTCTATCGCCTAAAACCTGAAAAGACGTCAAAGACCCCTGGTCAAATGTGTAAGGGGGAAGTGGTAGCTCAGGACCTGAGGCTCTGGAGTTACTACTTGGAAATTCAGGCGTTCGATATTGCTGAGCTTGGGCCCTTGAGCAAGGCCCCTAACGTTCTGTGCTCCAGGGGTGCTGTATGACTGTTGGTCCTGTGCTCTAACCCCAGTGTTCCTCATCCCTGGGATATGATTTCAATTTAATTAATTTTTATTTGTATTTCATATTGTATTAACAATTGACCTTGTCTCAATACAGCTTTACAGAGATAATGCTGTGTGTGTGTGTGTGTGTGTGTGTGTGTAGCTTTTGACTGCACGGATTTTTTTTTAACGGGTTTCAACGTACATGTGACAAGTAAACGCCCCTCATCACCCCTTTTCACTTTTGAAAAGTCTTTGCTAATGCTAAAGTCTGAGTGTGTAACATTTCCAGTGTGTAAATTACCTCCCCTCTGGCGTGACTCTTGCCAGGTGTCTCTAAACTCAGCCGAGCGTTATTGTGCTGTGCACGGCATCGCGCTCGACTCTTAAAGATGCCGGGCTTGTGGTGATGTTAACTAAACGCGCCGCGTCGATTAAGTGCAGGCAACAGGTCGAGCTCTTGGTGCTGATTGCAGCCGCCTCGTGACACAAGCAATCACCTTGATTGATTGGAGTGTCGGCTTCTTTCGGCCCGGCTGATTGGCATGTTAATGACACCGGCACTGGAAATCGCTTAGTCAGACCCACATTTCATGACAGTTAGCTGACCAGCCGAATGCAGTCTTCACCCCCAAAAAGCTACGCTAGCACTCATTTGTTAGCGTGTATCTCAGAGCTATCTAACTGTGTCCAATTATCTGTCAAGCGCACGGCTATCGGATCCCAGACTCCCAGCACTTAGCTTTCGGGCTTGTCTGTGTGTTGATGTCTCCATACGAGATGTTAATAAATGAAACGCGGCAAGCTTTAAACTTTTCACACGGATGATAAATCGGGAAACAATCAGTCTTCGGGACGAACACGTAAACATCCGGCAGAACAGTGTGTTAGCTTTTCGAGTCACTCTGTTCGGCCTCCAGGATGAATTCTGCCTCATAAAATAATGAATCAGAGTCTGTGAGGTGTTTCCGAGTGTGTGTGTGTGTGTGTGTGTGTGTGTGTGAATGAGATCAGGGCCTCAGCATCCTCCCGAGCGCCTAAGTGTGACAACAGCAGATGTGTTTTTCTCTTTAATACTCCCTCGTCACGTCTTTTTCTTCGTCCTTGATGGTCAGGAAGCCACGAAGGACTCGCTCTGTCCGGCCGCTAATGACTCCAAGCTCGCCCATCCTCACGTTTCCTCACACGCTTGCAAAACTGAAAGGAATAAGGAAAATCAGCTTCGCGTAAAAGCATCCCTTCACATAACATCTTTCAGCTGGAGAGCCCATGAATATGATCCTTCTAAAAAAAACCACAAAATCCTTCTAACATTTCTGTGAGGTAAAATTATTTTATTTTTATTAGCATTTAGCAATGTTAAAGTTAAGTAGCTAACATTTAGCAATAAGAACTATTGTAAAAAATATATTATTTAGCTACTAACTAGCATTTAGCAATAACACAAATGCTAAAAGTATTTTTTATTAATGCAGTGGTATTGGATGGAGGGATTAAAGATACAGTGTTAGAGAATGGACAGACAAGATGAATGGTGGAAGATCAGTGGGATAAGTGGTAGAGGTTGGAGGGATGAGTGGAACAGTGGTAGATGATGGAGGGATCAGTGGTAAATAATGAAGGAAACAGTGGAGCAGTGGTAGATGATGGAGGGACAAGTGAAACAGTGGTAGATGATGGAGGGATCAGTGTAGCAGTGGTAGATGATGAAGGGATTAGTGGTAGAGGATGGAGGGACAAGTGGAACAGTGGTAGATGATGGAGGGATCAGTGGTAAATAATGAAGGAATCAGTGGAGCAGTGGTAGAAGATGGAGGGATCAGTAGAGCAGTGGGTAAGATAGAGTGGTGTTGGTCCATTCTGTGTTTTGTAGGTTAGCATCAATGTTTTAAACCCCAGTGAAGGAGTTTAGCACTGGAGTGGTCGGAGAACATAGGAAGGTTAAGAAAACAGACCTTCAATTAGCAAGATGCAGCAGTCCATTCTTGAGATGATGAGTGGCCTTTGTGGACAAAAGTGAACAAATTCTCCTGATGTTATAAAGGAAACATCTACATGAGCATGTTAGATTAGCAATGTGAGAAGAAAAGGACAGCTGATTGTCCATGGTTCCCTTCAAGGTTGCCTGCAGAACAATAGTGAGATTAGAAGGTTGTCTATAGAGAGCACAAGATTCTTGACATGAAGAGAAGTCACCAGGTGATGAACAGCATTTCATTTTTAATTGGATTAAGCTTCAGTTGAGCTGATGAGCTCCCATCCACACTGAGATATTTGTCTCATATGCATTGTATGAATAGTTCTGACAGAAATTGATTAGCTATAACGCTAACGCTAATACAATCTCAGATATCATGTGTTTCTTTGTTGCATTTGATGTTGTCGCTAAGACAAACTGAAGCATATTAGAGTGTAAAACACACACAAAAGCTAGTCACGGTTTTCCTGAATTTCTTTGAAGTGCGCTAATTACCATCACCCTGGGCACCTAGCGATCGCTTAGCGAAAAGAACTAAGTCTCTTGAACGCCCATGCAAGAGTCAGACACTGCTAAGCATTTAATAAATGCTAATCGTCGCCGAATCTTTCTTTGATCAGTTCAAGCCACGTAAAAAGGTGCTAATAACAACCTGTGCAGCTCTGGTGAATTCCATACCCAGGAGGATTAATGGAGTGCTACATAACGATGGTGCTCACACAGAATATTCACACTTTGGACACAGTTTTGACATGTTCACTTAGCGTGGACTCACTTTTGTTGCCAGGTATTTAGACAATAATAGCTGTATGTTGTTATTTTTGGAGGGCAGTAAATCTGTACCGCTACACAAGCTGACTAAAATATATCCAAGTTTCATTTCGCTTTTATGGTCCCTTGAGAAGATACACTAAACTGGATGCTGGAATGTTAGGGGTGCACTCAATTTTGTGAGATACTGTATATATTCTTTTACGTTAGACATTATCATTCATGTGTAATGTGAATCTGTGAGGGCCATATAATAGTTTTCTGGGATCGATCCGAAAAAAAAAAACCCATTTGTGCAGGCGAATGAAATATTTTCTTTATCTCATATTGAGACCTTGAATTTCAAAAGCATGGTTCGAAAAGTATTGGCGCCCACCCATTTCACAGACGCCGTAATAATTGAACGGGAGATCACAAGGAGTCTCGTTCTTCAATGTTTAACAAAGCTAGAGAAGCTTCTAGAGGATGCTGGAGGATGTGAAATAATTTTTAGCTTTGATATTCACAGGACTGACCTGATGCTTTTCAACCGTGAGGCTGCCGGTTTTGTGTCGAAGGCTCATGGCGATAGAAAATAAAGGGGTTGTACAACTCCAATTTTTATTACACCAAGGACATGGGATTAATTAAAACCCGAGGCAAATCGGAGGAACTGGTGGATAAAAATGGTTTGTTTATATTCAATGTAAAAAATATTCTTTAGCACGGGAGTCATTAACTAGCTCATCAGGCCAGATGTTTCAACGAGTCAAACCGAGTGTAATGTAATGAAATGGATTTCTTTCATCAATAAATGTGGAAATGTATAAAAAAAAAAAGCTCAGCAACCATTAAAACATGGTGAAAAGATTCAAGAAATCAAGAGTCATTTGATATAAAACATGGTGTAGCAGTTGATTATGGGAACCAATGCAATGCGTTTGGCACGTAACCTTGACATAGAGTATTTGCTAGGCTTCATTTTGCAAAAGCCAAAACACTAAAACTCAAATATTTGGGTTTTTACAGCAACATTTGAGAAGGTTAGACGAATTATTCTCCATTTTTTTGATAATAAATGACAGTGGTGACTTTCAAGAACTTAGTCATGTGACCAGGAGGGTATATAGTGTAGGTAATGAATTGTTGAAAAATCATAAATCATTATCTGGGTGCAGAATTAAAAAATAATAATAATTCGCTAACACAATTATGTGAGAGATACAACTCTGAGAAAAAGCTACTTCTGTTTGTAGATAAATTCAGTTGAAAGTTTGTCCACCGTTTTTTTTACTGTTTAACATTTTTTCAAAAGACACAAACAAACATTTTTGAGTTCTAGATCTGGAATTTTGAGATTGAGACAATACTTCAATTTAATTCATTTTTATTTGTACAGCGCATTTAACAATGAACATTGTCTCAAAGCAGCTTTACACAGATAATGTGGTGATAAAAATAAATATGTTCAATATAAGTAAGTTTGTCCCTGATGAGCGAGCTGGTGATGACTATGGCAAGAAAAAAACCCGAGATGGCATAAGGAAGAAACCTTGAGAGGAACCAGACTCAAGAGGGAACCCATCCTCATCTGGGTTGCACCGAATGTCCATTTATTGCAGATATATACGATGTTGCGGGGTACAGTGATGATGATCAGAAGCAAACTGTAGTCCTGAGTCAATGTAGCATACTGCTGACATTAACTACAGTCCAAATCCATCCTCAAAGCTCCTGTTCTTACTCCGGAATTTCATGGAACCACCCAAGGCGTTGATGAGGAACCATACCCAGCTGCACAGAGTGGCCTCCAATCGAAGAGAACACCATCCAGAGGCAGGACTGGAGGAAGTGGGAAGATCCGTGGTGGGAAGAGGGGCAGGAACAGTGGTCACTGGAACCTCAGGAACATGTTTATCCCGATACTTCAAATAGCCGACTCCCTGATTACTGCTCTAAATAGTGCACTAGTATCTCTTTCTATGAGTATCAGATTGGCCAAGTAGTAGTTCCTAGAATAGCAAAGTCCACTAAGGGTTGTGGAGCTTTGGAATAGGCTTCCTGATAACTTTGAGGCTCAGACACACTCTATTGTCTTTTTTTATATCCATTGTCACCACTCAATATTAGACATTTATTTACATCAAATCTTGAAATAATCCCCTTGTTGTGTTTTAGCAGCAATGTACAATAACTATTACAGGATAAAATATATATATGGTTGTGGACACCTGAACCAAAATTATAGAATGTAAATTTTTTTGGACATCGCATTCCACATTTAGTTTATATTTGCCCTTATAAGTACCTTCACTTTTCTGGGAAGATGTTCCGCTAGATTTTTGGGGATCCCAATAGCATTGTAGTCAGAGCTCTATAGCAGGAGATCTTCCACTCTAGCCCATGTAAAGCATATGTGGCTTTGTGCACAGGGTTTGCATCGTCATACTGGAGCAGGTTTGGGTCTCTTAGGTCAAATAAAGGGAACATTTCATGCTCAATGACATTCTATACAATTGTGAGCTTCCTTTTGGAAAGTGAAGAATCTTTTTTTATTGCTAAATCTTAACCTAAAGTAGGATTTACCCACATTCTCCACATCCATTTTATACAAAACAGCAAAATGTTTTTGACAATTCTGTGATTTTTTTTTCCCCAAAATATTACCACTTAAATCTCGTATTGTCGTTTTTGTAATTTCGACATTATTCTTTAAATATTTCAACTTTATTCTTCCAATTTCAACTTTATTCTCAAAATATTTTGACTTTATTCTTGTAATTTTCACTTTATTCTCGTAATTATGACTTTATTCTCAAAATATTTCGACTTCATTCTCGTAATTTGTACTTTATTCTCGTAATCATGGCTTTATTCTCGTATTGCTATGACATTTTTGTAATCTTAGACTTTTTGGGCACTAATGCGGCATCGTATATATTACTACAGATGCTTCTGAGGAAAACAATATCGAATTGGTACGCAGAAGGTTTTTTTTTTGGTCTGCTCAAAGGGTGCCAATATTTTTGCATTGCAGGGCTGCATTGCGATGGAAAGAATGTGTCACTTTTCTCAATTCTAATAACCGGAGCACTGATCAATCGCGGTATTTTAGCGACTGATCCTTGTTATCTACGGCTGGTTCTGGTGTCGTGAGGAGCTTTGAGAAGGCCGGGGTGGCTGTACAGGCGGATCAGCGGGGGGTCCGGCAGGTGCGGTGCGCCCTAATTGAAGTGGTTCGGTTGGTGTTTCTGTAGCATGTGATCCAGCCTCATTCCCACGCCGTCGTATGTTGCCTCTGTACTCGTATCGTGCTGCCTATTAAGAACTGTTCCTTACAGCCACGGGGAGCCTCGTCTCATTATTCGAATCAGAATGAAGTAACCAAGCAAGAGGAAAAAAAAAAGTTCTCTTAATTCCATTTCCCTCTTTTCCACTGGCTCCCCCGAGGCACTGGAAAATTCACACCCAGTGCACACGAGGCACCCATGACATCCCATATCTTCTACTTATGGAGCTAGCTGGAGGACCTCAAAAATGCAAAGAGGATGCTTCATGTTCTTCTTCAAGTTCAGGGAAAATTTCACCAACGTCTGATCCAAATCAGTAGAAACAAGAACATTTCAAGACAATGGGCTGCTACCAAATCACGATTATTACTCAGAGATTGATTGACGTGTTTTTTTTCGCAACTCACCTATTCAAAACGATCTAAAAATGGATGTGTACTATGTTTAATAATCTACTAAAATTTCCTGGGAACACACCTACACCCTTAACCTAATCATAATCTACCCATGTGTGAATATTCATGATATGCAAATTACATTTTTGTATATTTACAAATGTATTTGTCGCCTGGCTTTTCCAGTCATATAAATGAGGTGGTAGATTATTGGATTATCATTATCATGAGGTCAAATCCACAACCACACCAAGCTGCCACACCTGGGCCCCTGAGCAAGGCCCCTAACCCTATATCTGCTCAGTTGTATGGAGATAAATGGTAGTCGCTCTGGATAAAGGTAAATATGTGGTTCTTCCCCCAGATTGGTAGCACAAAATTGGAGGCAAACAATTGTATAGGACATGTTTGGATGCTGTGTCGGATCTCAGAATCCCCTCTGAGATCGAACACCTCAGGAGTGCTCCAAGTTTCCCTTCTTAGTTACCAATTCCCACAAAACTTGGATGAGGACAGCAAAGTACAAGTTTATTTCTTTTCTCTGCAGAGAAGGTCAAACACCCAACAAGAACACTCCAAGAATAATCCTTTTCAGAAAAATAGATGCTTGCAAGTGCTTCAAACAAAAATCCCAAAAACCCTAATGGTGTAAATCACCTAAGGTAATTTCCACCCAGAACTCCACTTCGTACTTTCCAAAAATCAGAGCTCACCCAAAAAGAAAGTAGCAACTTAAATCCTGAAATAGAAGTCTTCAGACCGGCCTTGAAGATACTCCAACTATTACACGAACTCTCCACCCAAACGAACTGCTTAGACTGCTGAGATCACCTCCTATTTATTTGCAGGTGCCGTTAGGCACCTCCTCCTTGATTTACATTTTTTAGAATTATTTTGCCCCTTTTTTGATTCCTGGGTACAAAGCTAGCTCCATGAAGATATGCTTTCCATGGATTGAAGTGAATGATCTTGTTCTACAAAGCTGCAAACCCAATCCTATTTAGGATGAATGTAAATGCTGACTGTGCCCCAGGCCTCCTCACCTCAACTACATCAGTACCAGACTTTACTAACACCCTTGTAGCTGAACAACAAATTTCAAATAAATTGACATTGTAATTATGTGAGGATTTGAACAAGGAGACCAAGCTACTTCTGGTTGTAGACAAATTTTGGTGAAAGTTTGTCCACCAATTTTTTTTTTTTACAGTTTTCTTTTTTCAAAAAAGGAAAAATAGCCGACTCCCTGATTAATGCCCTGAGTAGTGAACTAGTGAGCAGATTGAGACGCACCAAAGGCTCTATATGTTTTATTTAGTTATAGTTTGACTGGAATTACATTTTGTGTATCAGATTGGCCATCATGATCAACACACTAACTATAAACACAGACAAAGACGTGATGAGATTCTGGATATAAAATAATCTATTTTTCTTTCCATTTTTTCTCACATTTTTAAAACTTCTAGTAGTTCCTACAATAGCAAAGTCCACTTTGGAACAGGCTTCCTGACAGTGTTCTAGACTCACCGCCCCCCCCCAGTTTAAGCGTAGATTAAATACATATTTCTTCAGCCAGGCACCAGATGAAGATGGAAAATTCCAATTTTGAGTCTGGCTCCTCTGAAGGTTCCTCATACTGGTGAATTTTTTTCCTTGCCACAGATTTGCTTATTTGGGATAAATACATATAATTAACTTACTTTTTTATTCTATAATTTTTACATTCTGTAAAACTGTAAAAAATGCTTTAGAAATAAATTGAATTGAATATTTTCTTTCTCTCACCTCGAATGAGCTCAGATCTACTGTTCAGATCCACATAAATATATTATCCAAACTTTCATTTGTCTCCTTATAACCCTTAAACCTCATTTGCATAATAAATCCAAATGTCTTTTTTAAAGATTGAGCACCACAAAAAGAATTTGATTGACAGGAATTGTATATACATAACCATTTATTTAAGCACATGCAGTATTTTTTTTTATAGTATTTCTCCTGTAATTTTGCATTCAAAGTGTATTAAATATAACTATGAAACCCCTTGACGTTTCTATTCGTCTCTTTAAACAAAGATCTTAAAATAAACGAATGAAATCTTTCGACTCGTTTATTAGCTGCTCGCTCAGGCCTTTACACGGCTCTATATTTAGACTATGGGTGTGTATTATGAGACACGGATATGTCTTTGTTCCCCGGGACCATCTGCGGGTCAGACGGTCGTGATGAACGGGTTCCTCGGCTGAGATCCGAAAATGTTCCATTCTGTCTCCTGAAATTCGGAACTCAAAACACGTCCTCCTGAAATCCAGGAGAAAATGAACTCAGCTTTGGTGTCTATATCACTGCTTACTGAGAGAAACTCAAACCTCATCACAAACACACACACATTTTTACTGTTAATATATAAATACATACACTATATGACAAAAAGTATTGGGACACCTGATTTTCCACCCACATGTGGTTATTTCCCAAACTTGTACCACGAAGTTGGAGGCACATGATTCTAAAGGACTTCTTTGGATATAGTAGCATGGAGTTTTTCCATCACTCGAACTTTTAAACCTGTTCCAGCATGACGGTTACCCTGTGCACAAAGCCAGTTCCATGAAGATTTACTTTCCATGGGTTTGATTGGAAGATCTCCCGCTATAGAACTCCAACCTCAACCCTATTGAATACCATTTTTGCTGGATCTGAAATCTATCCCAGTGTCACTCCATGTATGTCTGGCTTAAAGAATCCTAATACAGATGGTCTCTGAGTTCTGTGTGATTTTTAAATCCTACAATGACAATAACGATACGAAAAAATGTTCAAAAGGTTTTTGTAGGATACGTTGATGTACACACCTTCTGCCTTGTGAGATGCCTTACTCTCGTTAGCGGACAGAGTTCAGTTGTCTCGATAGAGCGCGTATTGTTTTTGTGTTTGTAATGTTTCAAAGCCAGATTTGAGCTCTTGTTTCTCTCCTTTTTATCTGCGTTGCTGGGAAACAGTCCAGCTCCGCCCTCCACTCGCGAACCGGCGTCCATCAACGCAACCGCTGCCACGTTCAAGTTCAAGTTCATTTCTATATCACTTTTTACAATCGACATTGTCTCAAAGCAGCTTAAATTTAAAAATTAAAGTAAATGATGTCTATTTATCCCTGATGAGCAGCCATGGCGGCTGTGGTTCAGATGAATGAGGAAAAAACCTTGAGAGGATCCAGACTCAAAAGGGGAACCTCATCCTCATTTGGGTGACATCAACAGTGTGATTATAGTCTTTAAACAATACAGAACACTGGAGAGTGAGAACTAACATAAGTACTGGAGTTTGTGATTATAAGTAATGTTCTTTATATGTGCTCTACAGTCTTTTACAGTCATTTGAGGTTATGGAACCAGGAGCTACTGAGCAACTCATAAAAAAGCTCAACATTTGCGATCATCACAAATTCAACACCAGCTTCTCCATGCCAGAGCCTTTAAACACTCAAAGAGGTCCAATGCCCAAATTATACATGAAGTGGAATCCAAATGGCACCGGTACATCTCTAGATGATTCTAATTGTTTGTGGGGTCGTCATCTACTTCTTAGAAGGTCTACAATCTTCATGATTGACACAACTGGAGCAACCTTGTACAAATTACAGTGATAATCCCACATACTGAACACAGTTCTTGTAGGCTGGGCCATGTCTTCATTTACAATATTTTCAAGTTACTTTGGGATTGTCAGAACAGATCTCAATTGTAAGTCAGGGACCACCTGTATATGTCTGTATATGTGTATACATACAGTGAGGAAAATAAGTATTTAAAGACCTGAGAAAGTCATTGTAAATATTTGGTACAGTAGCCTTTGTTTGCAATTACAGAGGTCAAACGTTTCCTGTAGTTTTTCACCAGGTTTGCACACACTGCAGGGGGGATTTTGGCCCACTCCTCCACACAGATCTTCTCTAGATCAGTCAGGTTTCTGGCCTGTCGCTGAGAAACACGGAGTTTGAGCTCCCTCCAAAGATTCTTTATTGGGTTTAGGTCTGGAGACTGGCTAGGCCACGCCAGAACCTTGATATGCTTCTTACAGAGCCACTCCTTGGTTATCCTGGCTGTGTGCTTCGGGTCATTGTCATATTGGAAGACCCAGCCTCGACCCATCTTAAATGCTCTAACTGAGGGAAGGAGGTTGTTCCCCAAAATCTCGCAATACATGGCCCCGGTCATCCTCTCCTTAATACAGTGCAGTCGCCCTGTCCCATGTGCAGAAAAACACCCCAAAAGCATGATGCTACCACCCCCATGCTTCACAGTAGGGATGGTGTTCTTGGCATGGTACTCATCATTCTTCTTCCTCCAAACACCATTATTGGAATTATGACCCAAAAGTTTTATTTTGGTCTCATCTGACCACATGACTTTCTCCCATGACTCCTCTGGATCATCCAAATGGTCACTGGCAAACTTAAGACGTGCCTGGACATGTGTTGGTTTAAGCAGGGGAACCTTCCGTGCCATGCATGATTTCAAACCATGATGTCTTAGTGTATTACCAACAGTAACCTTGGAAACGGTGGTCCCAGCTCTTTTCAGGTCATTGACCAGCTCCTCCCGTGTAGTTCTGGGTTGATTTCTCACCTTCCTTAGGATCATTGAGACCCCACGAGGTGAGATCTTGCATGGAGCCCCAGTCCGAGGGAGATTGACAGTTATGTTTAGCTTCTTCCATTTTCTAATGATTGGTCCAACAGTGGACCTTTTTTCACCAAGCTGTTTGGCAATTTCCCGTAGCCCTTTCCAGCCTTGTGGAGGTGTACAATTTTGTCTTTAGTGTCTTTGGACAGCTCTTTGGTCTTGGCCATGTTAGTAGTTAGATTCTTACTGATTGTATGGGGTGGACAGGTGTCTTTATGCAGCTAACGACCTCAAACAGGTGCATCTAATTTAGAATAATAAATGTAGTGGAGGTGGACATTTTAAAGGCAGACTAACAGGTTTTTGAGGGTCAGAATTTTAGCTGATAGACAGGTGTTCAAATACTTATTTGCAGCTGTATCATACAAATAAATAGTTTAAAAATCATATATTGTGATTTCTGGATTTTTTTTTTTTTAAATTATGTCTCTCACAGTGGACATGCACCTCCGATGACAATTTCAGACCCCTCCATGATTTCTAAGTGGGAGAACTTAGCAGGGTGTTCAAATACTTATTTTCCTCATTGTATATATATATATATATATATATATATATATATATATATATATATATATATATATATATATATATTATAAAACACATGAGTAGCTTAGAGACAACTCTGTGAATGTCCTAAAGTAAACCAGCAGTTAAAACTTGAACCCTAAAAAAACCTCTTCAGAGAAACCTAAACTTGGCTGTCCACTGATGCTCCCCATCCAACCTGACCAAGCCTGAGAGGATTCTTCCTGAAGAGTGACGAAACAAATCCCCCAATCCAGGTGTGTAAAGCTTGTTGTGTCAAAAAGACTTGAGGCTGTAATTACTGCCAAAAGTGTTTCAACTGATTAAAGGGTCTGAATGTTTATGGACATAATATTGTGATATATATATATATATATTTTTTAATTACCATAAATGTACAGACATTTCCAGAATTCTGTTTTCATTTTGTTATTATGGGGTACAGTGGGACCGCCGGAACTCGCGGGGTTACATTCTAACAGCCCCCGCGACCCTATGGTACCTTAGTGAATTCTTCTAGACATTGTCACTTTAATGTAATAAGGTGCTTTAAAATTTGTATGAAATTTGTTAGAGAAAACATAGTTTAAATTGTTATTCCTAACGTTCCTGAACATTCGGTACCGCTGCGGATTCCCGCAAATTTGAAGATAATTCGCAATCCACAAATTTCGGATTAATTGCATGGCCACTCCTTTCTGTGTTGTTTCTGTGTGTCTTTAGTCTTATTATTCCAGCTGAACCTCTGTGAACTAAATACTCTAAAAGTCCCTTTTGAAAAATATTTTGTTTCCTTAAAATGTTTTGTCTTTATGGACTTTTGATGGCGGTATTAACCTCTTATCGGTCATCTGATTCTATCTATGCGCTCAAGTTCGCCCACTCTTCTGTGGCTCGTTGTGAGAAGGTTTGACTTGCATCCTGTTATTTTGTCTTTTATTTATATTTTTTTCCGACCCTGAGATTTTAAAAGTAGGTGTTTAAGAAACCATGAGAAACTAAATCTAGGTGTGTCTTTACTTTTTGTGTTTGTGTTCATTTGTTGTACTACTGTGCTTCGAAGGATAGGCTGACCAAGCATCTATTGGCTACGCTTATAGAGAAACCTAAGAATGTATTCATCAAATATTAATTCTTTAATGTCTTCTGTGTAGTACAAAACTTTTATTTTTCTTTAACGGATGTAAAGTATCAAATTGATATATTTCTGCATTTGAATGCCAATCCATTGTGTGTTAGAGTTTATTTCAGCCTTGTGGTTACATCAAACGGTCACAAGGTGACGCTAGACATAACCATGCTCCTCATTCTAGCTGATACCAAGCAAAAACAGAATAGTGCATTACCAAGTCATGCCTCTGTTTCGATCAAACTGCGCCCCATTTGTTCGTAGCTGTAACTCTGCACTCAAATTGTGACAAATCGTTGTTGCATTTCTCTCTCATTTGTTATATTTGTCTTTTACTATAATGTGTGTATATGTAAGCGTGTGAGTGTGTGTGTGTGTGTGTCACACCATCTGTTCAGTACATCTGCTCCAGTTCCAGTAATATAAATAAAAACATATCATATGTAGCAAACAAGGATGGCAAAACATTTTGAGATCCTGGATCTCATGGCAGAACTGGATGTGCTGCTCCATCAGGCCTGAGTCCTCATGATACTTCTCTACAGCAGCTAGACTTGGACCACTTACATGGGGGAAGTGGTGATTTAGTGGTTAAGGCTCTGAGTTACTGATTGGAAATTCGGGGGGTACAAGCCAAATACGCTACGCCAAGCTGCCACTGCTAAACCCCCATTGCAAGTCCCTTAACCTTTTGTGCTCCAGGGGTACTGGATCATGGCTGACCCTGCTCTCTGACCCCAGCTTCCTGAGATCTCTGGGGTTTATGAACAAATTCTGAAGGCAAGTAGAAGCACAGTGGTTAATGCACTGGGATGTGGATAGGAAGGTCAGAGGTTCAAACCCTGGTATCATCAAGTTGCCACTCTTAGGGACCTTAAACAAGGCCTTTAACCACCTGTGCTCCAGGGGCACTGTATCATCTCTGACCCAATGCTGCCTTTTGCATAATCAATCGCAGGATGAAACTTGTCTCTTGCCACATCAGGAAAATGCAACAAGGCCCCAAGGATCTTCTAAACGAAGAGCTTGTTCAGCCTTGTCTGCCTTGACTGGACAACATATTTGTGATTCAAGGGGATCTGCATGGAAGACATAAAGTTCAAAGACAGCAACATCACCCCTTGGGAAAGAAGTAGTAGCTCAGTTGTTGAGATGTTGGTGATCAGAAGGTCATAAGTTCAAATTCTACCACCACTAAGCTGTCATTGCCGGGCCTTTGATCAAGGTCTCTTAACTATTTAGTTGTATGAAAGAGATGATTGTAAGTCACAGTGGATAAGGGAGTATTTGCTATCAGATTCGGAGGAAGCTGAGGAGGCCAGCAAAAAAAGGATTGGTACCTCAGTGGTGAAGATGTTGTACTTCTGATTGTGAAGTTCAGAAAAAAAAAAGATGAAGATATAATACAGCAGTCTCAGCAGGCATCGTCATCATTTTACCCGCAGCAGATGATTCAGCTGTTTGTGAAAGTGCAGAGAGAACATCACCAAACCTCTCAGGTACAACATCTCTTGTCTCTAAAAGATAGAAGGACACCAGAAAGTAAAAACAGGATGATGGTTGGATAACTGGAATACTTGCAAGGTATATTTTGATGTACCGTTCTAGTTGAAGTTTCAGGTCCACACAGAAGCAAAACTTGAACACTAGCATTCGTCCCTCCGACGTGGGAAGCCGAAAGACAAAGGCTGCAGTTCTATTCCAGGAATAAGTCCTGACTGTAATCTAAGGGTTTACTCATAGTTGCTTGTCTTCTGTAATTGATCATTTTAGCTCCCATGTAGTCTCCTTATTAACGAACCGCAGCACTTGAGGGCCAATTAAGGTTTTTTTTCCCCCCTCACATCGCATCTTCCTCTCCTAACCTAATGTTTCTGATGGATCATTTTTCACGTTGATCAGCATTATCACATCGTATGCTTTTATCTCCCTCTGAGTGCCATCCTGTCTAATCAGGACGCCTTCAAACGGATCCTCACTGCTTTGATGATTCAAAGTCTCAGCTCAGGAGAAATCAGTAAAAAGCACTTTGGGTTAGCATGAGGCTTCGATCTGAAGATGGATGATGTTGATCAACCACACACATATACACACACACACACACACACACACACACACACACACACACAAAATCTAGTGCCGTTGTCAACCGCAAAAGGTCATGAAGACTGCTCAGAATCTGGACTAGGAAGTGGTTTGGGTGTTTGTGTCTAAACAGAAAATGTTAACATCAAATCCATTTAATTTTATAGCATTTGGCAGACAGCCTTATCCAGAGCAACTTACAATTATCTCATTTATACAACTAAGCAGGTGAGAGTTAAAGGCCTTACTCAAGGGCCCAATATCGGCAGCAAAGTGTTGCTAAGGATTTGACCGCACAACCTTTCATTCAAAAGTCCAACATCTTAACCACAGAGCGAATACTTCACAGCATCCTTGAACCCCCAAGCAAAACCCAAAACCCTCCAAACAAACCCTCTTGTTTCGTGGGGCCACCCTTGAGTTAGGGCATATACCTCAACTGCTTACTATAAATGAGGTTACTGTAAGTTGCTCTGTATAATGGCATCTTCCGAATGCTTTAAATACAAATGGTTAAGCTTTTGGTCTATTAATCAGATGGTATTGAGGTTTAAATCTCACCACCTCCAAGCTGCCCCTGCTGGGGGGCACCTTTGAGCAAGGTTCCTAACCTCAACAGCTCAGCAAAAATGATGGATAAGGGCATCCTCCAAATGTTGTAAATGTAAAAAGTGAAGCTGTTGATCATCTAATCATAATGGTACTGAGTTCAAATCCCACCACCAACAAGCAAGGCCCCTAACCTCAACTGTTTAGCATAAATGACGTTATTGTTAGTAATTCTGCACAAGGTCATCTTCCAAAAATGTAAATGGTTAAGCTGTTGGTCAACTAGCTGCCCCTGCTTAGTGGGGGGGGGTCACCATTGATCAAGACCCTTAAGCTCAATTGCCCAGTATGTTATATATAATTATAAATAGTTTTGGATAACGGTGTCTTCCAAAAATTTAAATCATTATGTTGGTCTACTAATCAGAAGGTATTGAGTTCAAATCCCAGCGCCACCAAGCAGCTCCTGATGGTGGGTGGGGCTACCATTGAGGAAAGCCCCTAACCTCAAATGCTCAGTTGAAATTATGTTATTGTAAGTCACTTTGGATAAGGGCATCTTCCAAATGCTGTAAATATAAATGGTTAAGCAGTCGGTTTACTAATCCGAAGGTATCGAGTTTAAATCCCAACACCTCCAATCTGCCCCTGCCAGGGGACCACCCTTGAACAAGGCCCTTAACCTCAATTGCCCAGTGTAAATGAGATCATTGTATATTGTATTGAATAACGGTGTCTTCCATAAATGTAAATAGTTAAGCTGTTGGTCTACTGATCAGAAGGTATTGAGTTCAAATCCCAGCACAAGACACTTACCCTCAACTGTTCAGTATAAATGATGCTATCATAAGCCACTCCGGGATAACAGCATCTCCCAAAAGCTGTAAACGCAAATGTTAAGCTAATCACAAGATATTGAGTTCAAATCCCAGCACCTACAAGCTGCCCAGGTTGGTCCCTTGATCAGAGCTTTTAACCCTCAGCAATATATTTAATATTACACTGCATTGCTCTGGATAAAAGGCTGTGAATGCTGTAAATGTTCTAAAGTAACCCTATTTTCTCCTATTCAGGATCACAGCAGCTTCAAGGGAAGCAGTGGTTTTACCAGATGATCATATTTTCCATTTCTTCCCCTTTTCTAAACTCCTCAGGTACACGTTACATATAATAATCCGGTGTGTTAAAATTCAAGCCCTGCGTCTGCTTGCTTCCTGTCCTGTCCATCTTCTTGACGTCGCATTACAGGTCGTGTAAGAATGCAGAGATTATGCTTTTTTCTTTTGCTGGTTTCCCTTTTTGAGGGTTCTTTTACCCGGGTGCAAAAATTGACTACTGGAGATTGTTTGGCTTGTTCTGGGTGTGTGTCTGTAGTGTGTGTGCTGTGTGTTGGGATAATTACGAGTCGTGAGAGAGTGGAAGTGAGAGCGAAGGGTGAACCTGATCTGATTAGACAATTCAGTGGCGTTAGGCAGAGATAATCGGAAAACAAAACAACGTGTGGGGAGATAAGTGTTTGCTAATTGCGGTGTTAGCTACGGAGCGATGAGGACCGCTAACACTTAAAGTTCAAGAGGGGTTTTTTAAAGAATAAAACAGGAAATTAAGTTTTTTTTGTAGAGCTCTACACAGGATCTGGTGTAGATTGTGTAACCCTAAGCATGGGCTGAATAATACTGAATTATTATTATTGTTTATATTACCATCTCTTAGCTAGGAATGTTGTCTAATCAGCTCCAGGGTCCGAGGTTTGACCCTAAACTCAGTTAACTCCCTGTATGAATTTTTTGTCACATGCTCTCTCTGGGTTTTTAGGTTTCCTTCCAAATAGCAAAAACAGAAAGCTAGGCAGAATTCCTGCGATAAATGGGAACTTGTGTGCATGGTGTCTTTCATATTCTCATATGGGGTAAATTTCCACAACTTCCCATAGACTTTTCCTGGAATTTGGTGCAGATTGTCAGGATTATGTACTGGGAATAGGTTTCCCACAATGCTTGACTTTCTGCACCTGGGTGACACTCGTTGTAATTAGCATTATATAATAACCTCTGATCTCATCCCTACTGAACACCTTCGGGACGAATGTGAACGCTGACTGCACCCCAGGTCTCCTCACCTACATCAGTATCTGCCTTTCATAACAACCTTGTGGCTGATGGATGAAAATATCTTTAAAAAAAATCTAGTGAAACATCTTCCTAGAAGAGTGGCAGGAATTTTAAGGGAATAAATGTGGAATGTGATGCTCAAAATCACACATATTTATGACCAGGTGACCCAATAATTTTGTCACTATAGTGTGTATATATACACACACACACTCTCCATTTAATATGTCTGATCGTCCGTTTGAGACGTACCCATGACAACCAGCAGAGAACTGCAACATAGTGGAAGTCACAGCTGTATTCTGTTTGTGATTTGGAGCAAGTGTGTGTATGTGTGTTTGTGTGTGAGTGTTTGGACAGAAGGGAGAAAATGCATTATTTACAAGACAAATATAACTATAATTCGCATCTCTGACCTATCTATAGTTTGTGCATGTCATTCGGACTGTACCATTTACTGTATCATGGGGTATAGGGTAAAATATTGATTATCAAACGTCTATGTGTAATACCCCAGAGTTCTGATCTTGTTCCTGGTCTACATGACTGAATTGGATGCCAGAGCACCGTGTGACTCCACTGACAAACCGGCGCTTTAACGGCAGTTAAAAACTGACACGTTGTAACCCTTCACACGCAGAGGAAACAGCCGAGCTGTGACCCTCTCACACCTCAATGGGCCCTAAGCAGGTGATGGAGGTACGGTGTCTACACAGCCGAAAGCAGAAATCTGTGCCGAGCAATTAGGATTTTAAATGTAATAAATCCACAAGTATAATGGAAGCTAAATTATAATGATGTCTGGTCCAGGGGGTGGGTCCTGATTCGAACCTCATCCAAGAGTGTTCAGGTGTTTGGACACCTGAACACAAGCTTCTTTTTGAGCTATCCCATTCCACATGTTTTTATAAGAACCTCTACTCTTTTGGGAAGATGTTTCATTAGATTTTGGACTATATTTTACAATTAAAAAAAATCAGGAACTGATTAAAAGGAGTTGAGGAGCTCTACAGCGGTAAATCTTCCACACACATCCCACCCATGGAAAGCAGATCTTCACAAAGCTGGCTTTGTGCACTTTGTATTGCTGAAACAGGTTTGGATCTTCTAGTTCTCCTGAGGGGTTAATCTAATGCTTATACAGTTGTGTGCCAGCTGTAAAGGCTGGCTGGAAAAGTCAGGTGTCCAAAAACTTTTGGCATTTCAGAGTACCCACAGTGTGCTTTAATGGTAATGGTGTTATGAGCTGATGATTAACGGATGTGTAAGAAGTGCTTTGCAGAAGATTCCTCCTCAGGACCCGGTGTGTATACATTTGCACGTCCCTGTTGTAAAATCCCTCCACCTCAGTAGGTATTATGGTCTAATCGCTGGCCGAGGTGTTTTAATTAGCGAGGGATCCTTGTTCGGAAGGCAGATGGCACAATCCTCTGTCTTTTGTTAAAGTCACACTAATTAAAATTCTCTGAGAAGAGCGCTCTCTGCAGAATGCATAATAAGAAGGCTCACCTCAGAAACTAATAAGAGACCTGATGCCTTGACAACAGCCTCACCTTGAAACTTCGGCCGAGTCGATTTCGCACCGACTCGAGACACCAAAGCCTCCAGGCTCAAGGCGGGGAAGAAACACACACGTTTGCAAAGTTCTGAAGCAGAACAGTCTCTCAGAGCCACATGGCCAGGCCCAAGGCCACACCCTGGTGTCACATGGCCAGGCCCAAGGCCACACCCTGGAGTCACACGGCCAGGCCCAAGGCCACACCCTGGAGTCACACGGCCAGGCCCAAGGCCACACCCTGGAGTCACACGGCCAGGCCCAAGGCCACACCCTGGAGTCACACGGCCAGGCCCAAGGCCACACCCTGAAGTCACATGGTCAGGCCCAGGGCCACAACCAGGTGTCACATGGCCAGTCCTAAGGCCATACCCTGGAGTTTTATGGCCAGGCCCAGGGCCACACCAGTAGTCAAACGGCAAGGCCCAAAGTCATGCCCTGGAGTCACATGGCCAAGCCAAGGGCCATTCCCAGGAGTTACACAGCCGGCCGAAGGCCACACCCTGGAATCGCATGGGCAGGCACAAGGCCATGTTCAGAAGTCACACAGCCAGGTCCAAGGCCATGCCCTGGAGTCGCGTGGCCAGGCTCAAAGCTATGTCATGAAACCACATGACCAAGCCCTGGGCAATGCCAAGGAGCCACACGGCCACACCCAAGGCCACATCCAGGACCCACATGACCATGCCCAAAAGCTATAAGGTTACACCCAGGAGCAACACAGTCAGGCCCAAAACTACACCCAGGTCAGCTTTATAATTTTATAGTGCAGGAACAAAGGAGGAACAAGGAAGTCTACACTATTAATGAGGGATGGGCAGGCTGGGATTTTCACACACACACACACACACACACACACACACACACGAATGCTGGAGCAAACTGACAGCTATAATCAAACAGACTGCAGATTCACAGCATTCTCTCTCTTTTTACCTTTATCCATCTCAACCTATCTTCTTTCTTTCTTTTCTTTCTTTCCTTGTTTCTCACAGTTTGTCTTTCTTTCTCGTGCTTTCTTTCTCCTCTCTCTCTCTCTCTCTCTCTCTCTCTCTCTCTCTCTCTCTCTCTCTCTCTCTCTCTATCTTTCTTACATCCAATTCATCTTTGTCTCTCTGTTTAGACTTCCCCCTGCCTTTCTGCCTGTCCCCTTACTCGTTTTATCTTTCTTTGTTTACCACCCTGAGAACAGAAACATACTTGTATGTTACTATAAATGGATAAAAATAAAATAATAGAACCTTAGTAAAATGTAAATAGAACCTTGTAATGGTGAGCAGATTGCTCGTATGCACAGTATGAAGTAAACTTTTTCTAAGTAAGTGGTAACAGAATCTATAACAGCACAACACCAGCCCAGTATAAATGATAACTCTGTTCTCCTCAGGATCAGAGTCCAGCAACGGCCTTCAGGGTTCATCAGCTTTACTCCTGAGAGGCCTGAAAGGCTGGAGACATGGATTGGTGATTTTTCTGCTTCATATAATTAACTCATGAGTTTTTTCAGATGTCCAGAAATGGGGAAATTCCCAAACGGTGCTAGATTTCCAGCTCGGCGCGACTTCACTTGATGAGTCCTAAAGGTCACAGCAGCTTTAATAAGAGCGTTCCTTATTATTACTGCTGATTCACTTCTGCCTAGTAGGAATGTATTGCTATACACTGTATGGACAAACGTTTGGGGAGTTGAACTATAAAATCGGTACAGTATGTGCTTCTTTTTGAACATCCCAGTCCACGCTTAGTCTCCGTTTGCTGAAGCTCAACTCTTCTGGTAAGATGTTGCACTAGATTTTGTGGAGATTTGTGCTATTTCAGCCACAAGGGTGTTAGTAAATGGCTGGAAACGTCTTGTGTCCCACTAATTTTGAAATCGGGTGCTCTAGTCTTTCCTGGTTTTGAACATGTGTGTTTTTTTTCAACTATCTTATTGACTCAGCCTCGATTTTATCCGTTTTGTTATTTCTCCCGGTATGAGTGTTGAAATCGGGAAGACGACGGCATGAAGGCGAAGGTATTTAATTGAGTTTGCGTTTTTAATGCAGCTTGAATAAAGAGCAGACGCCGGCCTCAATACGTCTCACAAATTGAGTTCACTTCCTCGTTGCTTTTGAACGCTGCACCTTGACTCGCCTCTTTCAACCCAATTAATCCCTGTAATGATGTCAGAGTCTTCCAAAGTCTCACTGTTCTGAGAAAGAAATTTATCTGAGTGCTCATGTGTTTGTAATGAAAAGTACAAAAGATCGGAGGGGAGAAATGTATGATTGACTGTTTGTGGTTATTTGATTTTTTCTTATTATTAATCTTCTTCTTATTATTCCTATTATTGTAAAGCACATTTGTGTGTGTGTGTGTGTGTGTGTGTGTGTTTGTGTGTGTGTGTGTGTGTGTGTGAAAACACCAAGTCTTTTATGTTGTTTGAGAGACATTTACATGTTTCTTGGCACTGTAAAGGTGTAAAGGTTTTCTTTGACCAAACACATCTATAAAGGAAACTTTATTATAATTAAAAAAATCCTCCCTCAGCACGAAGAACAGCTTCACACACTCTCAGCATCTGGACAGTTCATTTCTCCAAACATTGAGCTAAAATACTTTGCCGTGTCTCTTATAAAACTCACCAAAGTTGTTCTTCATGTTGGAGATGTTGAAGGTTTCTTGTTCATTTCAGAGCAGTTCAATAGGATGTGGGTGCGGTGACTGGGCAGGTCGATCCATGGTAGATGACACTCCAGATGACTGTCTGCTCTCTAAATAACTCCTACAGAGCTCATATGTACGCTTTTGCTTATCGTCTTGTTGTATCGTGAAGTCTGTTCCAATGAGCCGCAGTCCAGATGGAATTAAATTGTGGTGAAGTATGAAATTGTTGCCATGTTGGTTCAGTGTTTTTTACTTTCTGGAATAAGTTTTTAAAACAACCCCAAACCATTAAGTTTCCACCTCCATGTGTGACTGTGGGGGTGAGGGAGTCTGATCACATCTTTTCTCCTGTCCAGGTCTATTACCTGGTTTGCTCCATTGAAACATAAGGAACATGTTTTAAAAAACACCAATTTCACGATTCAAATCCACACCAGAGTCTGAGCAGCTAAAACTGATCGACACTTTCTGGCCAATCAGAATACAGAATTCATCAGCACTTTGATAAAACAGGAAGATTACTAGCACATCTGGCACATCTTTAAAAAGTCATATGTGGAATTTTTGTATCCGATGCACTGTACAGAGAATAGTTTGTGGAGAACTGAGCGTAAGATTAGTATGTGCTGTTTTGAACATATCGTTTCACAGAGAAGGTGCAGTTGAAGTCAGGGTTTTTATTCATCCCAAAGGGTAGATGGAGGGAGGGAGGGAGGGAGGGAAGGAAGGGATGGGTGGGTAATGGATGAATTGTTGGATAGATAGTTGGATACATAGAGGTGTATAAGGGGCAGAGGTATAAAAGCGTGAATTGACGGATGGATGGATAGATGGATAAATGAGTGGATGGATGGACAGAGGGACAGATATATTAATGGATGAATAGATTCATAGATTTGTGGATGGATGGTTGGGTATGTGGATGGATGGATGGATGGATGAATAGGTAGATGATAGATGGAGGGTGAGAGGTATTAAAGTGTGAATGGATAGCTGGATGGGTGAAAGGATGAAGGGGTGGAGGTAAAAAGGGGGAATGGATGGATAGATGAATAGATGGAGGGGCTGAGAGGTATAAAAGGGTGAATGGATGGATAAATAGATCGATGGATAGATGGAGGGGCTGAGAGGTATAAAAGGGTGAATGGATGGATAAATAGATAGATGGATGGATCAATAGATAGATAAAGGGGCAAAGTTACAGTATAAAAGGGGGGATGGATGGATGGATGGGTGGATGGATGGATGGATGGATGGATAGATGGTTGGGTGGATAGATGGTTGGGTGGATGGATGGATGGATGGACAAATAGATGAGGTATAAAAGAGTAAATGGATGGATTAATAGGTGAAGGTATGGATAAATGGATGGATGGATCAATGGGTAGATGAAGGGGCAGAGGTATGAAAGTGTGACTAGATGGATGGGAATGAGGAAAATGAGAGAGAGAGAGAGAAGGTTGGATGGTGTGGAGATGGTGAAGCAGAAAGTAGATAGGATTAGTAAGGAGGAAGTGAGAGCAGTGATTAAGAGGATGAAGAGTGGAAAGTCGGTGGAAGCGTGGAGATGTTTAGGAGAGATGACAGTGGAATTTTTAACAAGGTTGTTTAACAAGATGTTGGAATGTGAGAAGATGCCTGAGGAATGGAGGAGTTTGCTGGTACCGATCTTTAAGAATAAGGGAGATGTGCAGACCTGCAGTAACTACAGGATAATAAAGTTGATCAGTCACACCATAAAGTTATGGGAAAGAGTAGTGGAAGCCAGGCTGAGAGAAGAGGTGACCATCTGTGAGCAACAATATGGTTTTATGCCGAGGAAGAGCACCACAGATGCCTTATTTGCTTTGAGGATGTTGATGGAGAAGTATAGAGAAGGACAGAAGGAGCTGCATTGTGTATTTGTGGATTTAAAGAAAGCGTACGACAGGGTGCCGAGAGAGGAGTTGTGGTATTGTATGAGGAAGTCAGGTGTGTCAGAGAAGTATGTGAGGGTGGTGCAGGACATGTATGAGGACAGTGTGACAGCAGTGAAGTGTGCAGTAGGAACGACAGACTGGTTCAAGGTGGAGGTTGGACTGCATCAAGGATCGGCTCTGAGCCTTTTCCTGTTTGCAGTGGTGATGTTCAGGTTGACGGACGAGGTCAGACAGGAGTCGCGCTGGTCCATGATGTTTGTGGATTATGATATTGTGATTTGTGGTGAAAGTAGGGAGCAGGTTGAGAAGAGCCTGAAGAGGTGGAGGTACATGCTGGAGAGAAGGGGAATGAAAGTCAGTAGGAGTAAGACAGAGTACATGTGTGTGAATGAGAGGGAGGGCAGTGGAGTGATGCGTTTGCAGGGAGAAGAGGTGGAGAAGGTGGAGGAGTTTAGGTACCTGGGGTCAACAGTGCAAAGTAATGGAGAGTGCGTTAGAGAAGTGAAGAAATGAGTGCAGGCAGGGTGGAGTGGGTGGAGAAGAGTGATAGCAGGAGTGATTTGTAATAGAAGAGTATCTGTGACAGTGAAAGGGAAAGTTTATAGGACTGTGGTGAGACCTGAGATATTGTATGGTTTAGAGACAGTGGTATTGAGTAAAAGACAGGAGGTGGAGCTGGAGGTAGCAGAGCTGAAGATGTTGAGGTTTTCGTTGGGAGTGACGACGATGGACAGGATTAGAAACGAGTTTATTAGTGGGACAGCGCATGTAGGACGTTTTGGAGACAAGGTGAGAGAGGCGAGATTGAGATGTTTGGACATGTACAGAGGAGGGACATGGGGTATATCAGTAGGAGAATGCTGAGGATGGAGCCACCAGAAAGGAGGAAAAGAGGAAGACCAAGGAGGAGGTTTATGGATGTGGTGAGGGAAGAAATGCAGGTAGTTGGTGTGAGAGAGGCAGATGTAGAGGACAGGGGGGGTATGGAGACGGATGATCCGCTGTAGCGACCCCTAATGGTAGCAGCCAAAATGGATGGAGGGGCAGAGGTATAAAAGGGTGAATAAATGGATAGATGGATAAATAGATAGATGAATACATAGAGGGGGAGAGGTATAAAAGGGTGAATGAATGAAGGCACTCAGCTCATTGGTGAACAGATGTTGAACTTACAACGCTTATCTTTGTGTGTTAACAGTCTGCGAAAGCAGCACAATATCTCTGCTGAAGCCTGGTGTCCCAATACTTTTGTCCTTGTTACCTATATTTCAAATAATAATAATAATAATAAAATTTATCAAGACATTGAGTCGTTTTTTTTTCAAGAACTTTTCCTCAGGCTGAACTTTAAGTGCAGTTCTTTTATTAGCTGAAGACCTTTATAACTCAAAGCGAAGGTCAGATAGTTATTTGATGGTTAGAATCTGGGAAAAAGCCGAGAGTGGAGTTCCCTTCTTCAACCCAGATTTAAAATCCCTCCGGATAATGAGTGTGTTGGATTTGGGAGAGCGAGGAGGTCTGGGGTGTGGATTGCTGCTCCTAAAGTACATCCTCACAAGCCAATTTATTGTGATGTAATTAAGTCACAGTGTGGCTAAGGAAGGGGAGGGGGGGGGGGGGGGGGGGGTTAAGGGGCAAAAAAACAAAGAAGGGGTTGATGTGAAGGGGACAAAGCGAGACGGAGCTCTGCAGCTGTTGTCGTCGTCCGAACCCCGAATGAAACGCTCATTACGAGAGGTATGAAGAGAAGCTGACCCGTGTGCCCCTGGCAGGCTGAGATGAATAACCCTCGGCCTCCTGCGATCGATTCCTCTTTAATGACATGCACAAGAAAAGTCATTTCCACATCTCGCTCTGTCACGGCAGGTAATCAGATTTCGCTGTGGTGACTAATTCCACCTCTTGAAGAAACCGCCGTGATACACAGGCGCACGATCTCGGGTTCTGATCTCATTAGGCTTCCTGTGATGATTCTCCACTCTGTCTTCACCACTCCAATATATACATTTACATACCAAAGTCGGGAATGTATCGGGACCTCGGGCTCGATCTCAACGTAATCAAAAAACTCAGGATGAGACTTTTTTCTCTCATGTGCTGTTATTTTTTTATGTGTAGAATAAAATAGTCCTAGCTCCAAACTGACTGAAAAAATCCCTAAAAGGAAAAGAAGCTTTAATACCCAGAGTTATAAAAGAGCTCCATATTCCCCATGTAAGAACTAAAATCTGTCTGCTGAACCCAAAGCTTTTATATACAAGACTTTCTGGAAAAGTAAATATCATCGATATCTATCTATCTATCTATCTATCTATCTATCTATCTATCTATCTATCTATCTATCTATCTATCTGTCTGTCTGTCTGTCTGTCTGTCTGTCTGTCTGTCTGTCTGTCTGTCTGTCTGTCTGTCTGTCTGTCTGTCTGCCTGCCTGCCTGCCTGCCTGCCTGCCTGCCTGCCTGCCTGCCTGACTGCCTGACTGCCTGCGTATCTGATCACAACTCAGCACTTATCTGCTGTACATTGTGTTTATTTTTTGCTTAAAGTTTATCTTAAGTGCTTAGTGCTTAGCGTGTGTATGGGTGTGTATGGGTGTGTGTGTGTGTGTGTGTGTGTGTGTGTGTGTGTGTGTGTTGCCTGATGGTTCATAAAAAAGCTTTTACACAGTCTGGTCATGAAGGCCTGTATGCTTTAGTACTTTTTGCCAGCTGGGGAAACACTGTGTGTGTGTGTGTGTGTGTGTGTGTGTGTGTGTGTGTGTGTGTGTGTGTGAGGGGTGTGTGTGTGTGAGAGGGGTATGTGTGTGTGTGAGGAGTGTGTGTGTGTGTGAGGAGTGTGTGTGAGGAGTGTGTGGTTATCTGTAATTCTGGTGGGTTTGTGGATGCAGTGTGTGTGTGTGTGTGTGTGTGTGTGTGTGTGTGTGTGTGTGTGTGTGTGTGTGTGTGTGTGTGTGTGTGTGTGTGTGAGGAGTGTGTGGTTATCTGTATTTCTCGTTGGTATGTGGATGCAGTGTGTGTGAGGAGTGTGTGTGAGGGGTGTGTGTGTGTGTGTGTGTGTGTGTGTGTGTGTCAGTGTGACGTGTGTGTGTGTGTGTGTGTGTGTGTGTGAGTGTGTGTGTGTGTGTGTGAGGTGTGTGTGTGTGTGTGTGTGTGTGTGTGTGTGTGAGGGGTATATGTGTGAGGGTGTGTGTGTGACGGGTGTGTGATTATCTGTAATTCTGGTGGGTTTGTGGATGCAGTCTGTGTGAGGAGTGTGTGTGTGAGGATTCTGTGTGAGGAGTGTGTGTGAGGGGTGTGTGTGTGTGAAAGGTGTGTGTGAGGGGGGTATGTGTGTGAGAAGTGTGTGTGAGGGGTATGTGTGTGTGAGAAGTGTGTGGTTATCTGTAATTCTGGTGGGTTTGTGGATGCAGTGTGTGTGTGAGTGTGTGTGTGTGTGAGGGTGTGTGTGAGGGGTGTGTGGTTATCTGTAATTCTGGTGGGTTTGTGGATGCAGTGTGTGTGAGTGTGTGTGTGTGAGGGTGTGTGTGGGGGGGGTGTGTGGTTATCTGTAATTATGGTGGGTTTGTGGATGCAGTGTGTGTGAGTGTGTGTGTGTGTGAGGGTGTGTGTGTGTGAGGGGTGTGTGGTTATCTGTAATTCTGGTGGGTTTGTGGATGCAGTGTGTGTAAGTGTGTGTGTGTGAGGGTGTGTGTGTGAGGGGTGTGTGGTTATCTGTAATTCTGGTGGGTTTGTGGATGCAGTGTGTGTGAGTGTGTATGTGTGAGGGTGTGTGTGTGAGGGGTGTGTGGTTATCTGTAATTCTGGTGGGTTTGTGGATGCAGTGTGTGTGAGTGTGTATGTGTGAGGGTGTGTGTGTGAGGGGTGTGTGGTTATCTGTAATTCTGGTGGGTTTATGAATGCAGTGTGTGTGAGGGTGTGTGTGTGTGTGTGTGTGTGAGGGGTGTGTGGTTATCTGTAATTCTGGTGGGTTTATGAATGCAGTGTGTGTGAGTGTGTATGTGTAAGGGTGTGTGTGTGAGGGGTGTGTGGGTATCTGTAATTCTGGTGGGTTTGTGGATGCAGTGTGTGTAAGTGTGTATGTGTGAGGGTGTGTGTGTGAGGGGTGTGTGGTTATCTGTAATTCTGGTGGGTTTATGAATGCAGTGTGTGTGAGGGTGTGTGTGTGTGTGTGTGAGGGGTGTGTGGTTATCTGTAATTCTGGTGGGTTTGTGGATGCAGTGTGTGTAAGTGTGTGTGTGTGAGGGTGTGTGTGTGAGGGGTGTGTGGTTATCTGTAATTCTGGTGGGTTTATGAATGCAGTGTGTGTGAGGGTGTGTGTGTGTGTGTGTGAGGGGTGTGTGGTTATCTGTAATTCTGGTGGGTTTGTGGATGCAGTGTGTGTAAGTGTGTGTGTGTGAGGGTGTGTGTGTGAGGGGTGTGTGGTTATCTGTAATTCTGGTGGGTTTGTGGATGCAGTGTGTGTGAGTGTGTATGTGTGAGGGTGTGTGTGTGAGGGGTGTGTGGTTATCTGTAATTCTGGTGGGTTTGTGGATGCAGTGTGTGTAAGTGTGTGTGTGTGAGGGTGTGTGTGTGAGGGGTGTGTGGTTATCTGTAATTCTGGTGGGTTTGTGGATGCAGTGTGTGTAAGTGTGTGTGTGTGAGGGTGTGTGTGTGAGGGGTGTGTGGTTATCTGTAATTCTGGTGGGTTTGTGGATGCAGTGTGTGTGAGTGTGTATGTGTGAGGGTGTGTGTGTGTGAGGGGTGTGTGGTTATCTGTAATTCTGGTGGGTTTGTGGATGCAGTGTGTGTGAGTGTGTATGTGTGAGGGTGTGTGTGTGAGGGGTGTGTGGTTATCTGTAATTCTGGTGGGTTTATGAATGCAGTGTGTGTGAGGGTGTGTGTGTGTGTGTGTGAGGGGTGTGTGGTTATCTGTAATTCTGGTGGGTTTATGAATGCAGTGTGTGTGAGTGTGTATGTGTAAGGGTGCGTGTGTGAGGGGTGTGTGGTTATCTGTAATTCTGGTGGGTTTATGAATGCAGTGTGTGTGAGTGTGTATGTGTAAGGGTGTGTGTGTGAGGGGTGTGTGGGTATCTGTAATTCTGGTGGGTTTGTGGATGCAGTGTGTGTAAGTGTGTATGTGTGAGGGTGTGTGTGTGAGGGGTGTGTGGTTATCTGTAATTCTGGTGGGTTTATGAATGCAGTGTGTGTGAGGGTGTGTGTGTGTGTGTGTGTGAGGGGTGTGTGGTTATCTGTAATTCTGGTGGGTTTATGAATGCAGTGTGTGTGACTGTGTATGTGTGAGGGTGTGTGTGTGAGGGGTGTGTGGGTATCTGTAATTCTGGTGGGTTTGTGGATGCAGTCTGTGTGAGGAGTGTGTGTGTGTGTGAGGATTCTGTGTGTGTGTGTGTGTGTGTGTGTGTGTGTGTGTGTGTGTGTGTGAGAAGTGTGTGTGAGAAGTGTGTGTGAGAAGTGTGTGTGAGGAGTGTGTGTGAGGAGTGTGTGTGAGAAGTGTGTGTGAGGAGTGTGTGTGAGGAGTGTGTGTGAAAGGTATGTGTGAGGAGTGTGTGTGAGGAGTGTGTGTGAGAAGTGTGTGTGAGGGGTATGTGTGTGTGAGAAGTGTGTGTGAGGGTGTGTGTGTGAGAAGTGTGTGGTAATCTGTAATTCTGGTGGGTTTATGAATGCAGTGTGTGTGAGTGTGTATGTGTGAGGGTGTGTGTGTGTGTGAGGGGTGTGTGGTTATCTGTAATTCTGGTGGGTTTATGAATGCAGTGTGTGTAAGTGTGTGTGTGTGAGGGTGTGTGTGTGTGAGGGGTGTGTGGTTATCTGTAATTCTGGTGGGTTTGTGGATGCAGTGTGTGTGGTGTAAATGCTCTTGATGAGGTGAAGAAAAACCCTGATGTTGGAATTAATTGTGAGTTAGTAATAATCTCATTCATGTCTCAACCTCAGTGGACAATAACTGAGTACACAGAACACTTCTACCTGGACTTGTCTAAGACTTATTCGCTCTTGGACTTGTTCTTAAAAAAGTCAAATGAATGTTTGCATTGTCTTTTTGTTAGGACACACTGTAAGTGATGGTGAAAATGAAAGGAAAGGAAGAACAACCCATAATCAGTGAAGGTCACGTCATCAGGAAACGATGTGAACAAAAGTCAAAGAAAACATAAGGTTATAAATACACACACTAATCAAAGGCAAAAATGTTGAAATTCTGATCAGAAGGTTGTGAGTTTGAATCCCAGTACCACCTAGCTGTTACTGTTGGGCCTCTGAGCAAGACCCCTTAACCAACCAATGCTTAATTGTGTGAACAAGATGTTTTGAAGTCAGTCTGGGTAAGAATTTCTGCCAAATGCAAAACAGGTAAGGAATATAAGGGGATGTAAAGGTGGAGGTTGACCAGAAACCTGGGGATGTTCCTGACTCCTGTCAGGAGTTGGTTATTCCATCACCTCCCCAAAGTTTCTCTAATCTCAGACCTTCACAGCATTGTTTTTGACCAACCAGACTGCATACACTAGTGCTTTAAGGTACAGAGCATTGTTCTCGTTATTTTCATGTATATACAGCAGATAATGAGATCATAAAGAATATCAATTCCAGCAACAAAACTCTGTACTCAGCATTACAGCAATGCACATGCACAATTACTGCTCAAAGCTCCAAGGTCTAGGTTTCTACAAAGACATTGAGAACCACTTAAAAATGTGGAGAAATGTGTTGGTATCACTGGAGAAGAAATACAAATCACAGTATTATTGTGACGTTTCGAACTAATTGTTTCCTGCACTATTTGCTCAAATGCAAAAGCTTCTGGGAAAATGACTTTTGGGCAAATGAGACAAAACTGGAGCTTTTTTGTTGTTGTTGTTGTTGTTGTTGTTGTTGTTGTTGTTGGCAAGGCACATCAGCTGCAAAAATGAAGAGCACAAAAGCTACTGTTAAACATGAGGGCTGCTTTGCTACACCTGCCATGGGGATCCCTGGATCTGGGCACGAATCACAATGAAATCTCAAGACAAGGTGGAATGTACTTCCCAGTGTCAGAAAGCTCAGACTCTGTCAAAGCTCATGGGTTCTACAATAGGATATCAACCCAAAACAAACTGCTAAGAACAAAATACTGGTCTGTCCTAAATTTGCCTTATGGGAACCCTGATCAGAATCCTTTTGTTTGTCCATAAAGTGAATAAAAATAGAAATACACATTTTAGTAGAGCTTTATAGCAGTGCCTACGTGGAATCACCTAAACCACCTGCGGAATATATTGTAGCCTCAACGCATTATTTATTTGTTCGGGTCCCGGTGTTATTTATCCAACATCAGCGGCATGTTGTTTGCTCATCATTAACTTAATTAGGTTTTCAGTCTTTTAAGCAGCCATTGACAGGAAGCATTACTCGCTCCAACCTTGCATCACATGAGACGCGATTTGATCGATAACGCAGCAGGAATTGAGCTTCAACCTTCAGAAAACAGAACCCACCACACACGCACACATATGTGTATATAAATATATATACACCCAACTCCGTAACTTTTCAAAGCTCGGATTTACGATACGTTTCCGGTTCTACAACTTGTAGTTTCAGATGATTTTGTTTGGTGCCAAATCTTAATATTAAATCGATTTTCATGAATACAGCTCAGTGTTAATAAAGCTCAGACAGACTTATTATGTTTTCACGCTGTGCCATTTTGCCCAAATGTCAGTCTCTCAAAAGAAAGAGAGAGAGAGAAAAAAAAAACGCTCTCCCACAACAAAATCGATGGCTGTCATGCAGCGTCTAAATGTTTCATTACTGTAAATACGGCAGGAGAGATATGGATCGGGGGGCAGCTGAGTGTACGCTTTGGTCGGGGAGACAAGGGCCTGCAATAAAAGCACATTGATCTCCTGAACTCACGGATATACAGACAGCCACGTTGGGAGTCTGGGGTGGGGGGGTCAGATGGAGGGGGAGGGAACTCAGGGAGAATTTTAGTGAGAAAAGGAGTTAAGGGTGGGGGATATTTCATGGGTATACAAATGGCCATGTTGGGAATTTAAGGTGGGGGGTGTATGAGGGGAGGTGATTTAATAGAAAATAAGTGGTATTTCGTGGATATAAAATTGGCCATGTTGGGAGTCTGGGGGTCAGGGGGTAAGAAGGTTTTTAGTTGGCGAAGAAATTAAGGGTGTGAGGTATTTCATTGATATACCATTGGTCAGGTTGGAAGTCTGGGGTGGGGGGTCAGATGAAGGGGAAGGGAGCTTAGGGAGGATTAACGTTAAGAAAGGAGTTAAGGGTGGGGGATATTTCATGGGTATAAGGGGTGTATATAAAATTGGCCATGTTGGGAGTCTGGGGTTGGGGGGGTCAAGTTCAAGTTTATTTCTATAACACTTTTCACAATGGACATTGTCTCAAAGCAGCTTTACAGAACTTTAGAATTAAAGGAAATGATGTGTTTATCCCTAATGATGAAGCCTGGGGCGAAGGGGCCGAAGGAGGAGAAGGAGAGGAGGAAGGCGTCTACAGAGACGGCAGGAAAAGGAGCAGTGTAGGAGAGTAGAGGTTCGGGTTGGTACATTAAATGTTGGTACTATGACGGGTAAAGGGAGAGAGATAGCTGATATGATGGAGAGGAGAAAGGTAGATGTGTTGTGTGTTCAGGAGACCAAGTGGAAAGGGAGTAAGGCCAGGAACATTGGAGGTGGGTTTAAACTGTTTTATCATGGTGTGGATGGGAAGCAAAATGGTGTAGGGGTGATTCTGAAGGAAGAGTACAGTAAGAGTGTAGTGGAGGTGAAGAGAGTTTCTGATAGGGTGATGATCGTGAAGGTGGAAGTTGAAGGGATGATGATAAATGTCATCAGTGCCTATGCTCCACAAGTTGGCTGTGAGATGGAGGAGAAAGAAAGATTCTGGAGTGAATTAGATGAAGTGGTAGATGGTGTACCTAGGAAAGAACGATTGGTGATTGGGGCAGACTTTAATGGGCATGTAGGTGAAGGGAACAGAGGTGATGAGGAGGTGATGGGTAGGTATGGTTTTAAGGAGAGGAATGTGGAAGGGCAGATGGTGGTAGATTTTGCTAAAAGGATGGAAATGGCAGTGGTGAACAGGTATTTTAAGAAGAAGGAGGATCATAGGGTGACGTATAAGAGTGGAGGAAGGTGCACACAGGTGGATTATGTTCTGCGTAGGAGATGCAACCTGAAGTAGATTGGAGACTGTAAGGTGTTGGCGGGGGACAGTGTAGCTAGACAGCATCGGATGGTGGTCTGTAGGATGGTTTTGGAGGCGAAGAAGAAGAGGAGGAAAGTAAGGTTTGAAAGAAGAATAAGATGGTGGAAACTGAAGGAGGAAGAGTGTAGTGTGAGGTTCAGGGAAGAGGTCAGACAGGGGCTTGGTGGTGGTGAAGAGGTGCCAGATGATTGGGCAACTACTGCAGGAGTGATGAGGGAGGCAGCTAGAAAAGTACTTGGTGTGACATCTGGAAATAGAAAGCAAGACAAGGAGACGTGGTGGTGGAATGAGGAAGTGCAGGAGAGCATTAGGGGAAAGAGATTGGCAAAACAGAAGTGGGATCGACAGAGTGATGAGAAGAGTAGGCAGGAGTACAAGGAGATGCGGCAGCAGGTTAAAAGGGATGTGGCGAAAGCCAAGGAAAAGGCATATGAGGAACTGTATAAGAGGTTGGACACTAAGGAAGGAGAAAAGGATTTATACCGATTGGCCAAGCAGAGGGACCGAGCTGGGAAGGATGTACTGCAAGTTAGAGCAATAAAGGATGGAGAGGGAAATGTGTTGACTAGTGAGGAGAGTGTGTTGAGAAGATGGAGGGAGTATTTTGAGCAGCTGATGAATGAGGAAAATCAGAGAGATTGGTTGAAGGTTGGAGGATGTGGAGTTGGTGAAGCAGGATGTAGATAGGATTAGTAAGGAGGAAGTGAGAGCAGCGATTAAGAGGATGAAGAATGGAAAGTCGGTTGGACCAGATGACATACCGGTAGAAGCGTGGAGATGTTTAGGAGAGATGGCAGTGGAGTTTTTAACCAGATTGTTTAACAGGATTCTGGAAGGGGAGAGGATGCCTGAGGAATGGAGAAGGAGTGTGCTGGTACCGATCTTTAAGCATAAGGGAGATGTGCAGACCTGCAGTAACTACAGGGGAATTAAGTTGATCAGTCACACCATGAAGTTATGGGAAAGAGTAGTGGAAGCCAGGCTGAAAGAAGAGGTGACCATCTGTGAGCAACAGTATGGTTTCATGCCGAGGAAGAGCACCACAGATGCCTTATTTGCTTTGAGGATGTTGATGGAGAAGTATAGAGAAGGACAGAAGGAGCTGCATTGTGTATTTGTGGATTTAGAGAAAGCGTACGACAGGGTGCCGAGAGAGGAGTTGTGGTATTGTATGAGGAAGTCAGGTGTGTCAGAGAAGTATGTGAGGGTGGTGCAGGACATGTATGAGGACAGTGTGACGGCAGTAAAGTGTGCAGTAGGTACGACAGACTGGTTCAGGGTGAAGGTTGGACTGCATCAAGGATCGGCCCTGAGCACTTTCCTGTTTGCAGTGGTGATGGACAGGTTGACGGACGAGGTCAGACAGGAGTCTCCCTGGACTATGATGTTTGCAGATGATATTGTGATTTGTGGTGAGAGTAGAGAGCAGGTTGAGAAGAGCCTGGAGAGGTGGAGATATGCGCTGGAGAGAAGGGGAATGAAAGTCAGTAGGAGTAAGACAGAGTACATGTGTGTGAATGAGAGGGAGGGCAGTGGAGTGATGCGGTTGCAGGGAGAAGAGGTGGAGAAGGTGGAGGAGTTCAGGTACCTGGGGTCAACAGTGCAAAGTAATAGAGAGTGTGTTAGGGAAGTAAAGAAAAGAGTGCAGGCAGGGTGGAGTGGGTGGAGAAGAGTGACAGGAGTGATTTGTGATAGAAGAGTATCTGCAAGAATGAAAGGGAAAGTTTATAGGACTGTGGTGAGACCTGCGATGTTGTATGGATTAGAGACAGTGGCATTGAGTAAAAAACAGGAGGTGGAGCTGGAGGTAGCAGAGCTGAAGATGTTGAGGTTTTCGTTGGGAGTGACGAGGATGGACAAGATTAGAAATGAGTTTATTAGAGGGACAGCACATGTAGGATGTTTTGGTGACAAGGTGAGGGAGGCGAGATTGAGATGGTTTGGACATGTGCAGAGAAGGGACATGAATTATATTGGTAGAAAAATGCTGAAGATGGAGCCACCAGGTAGGAGGAAAAGAGGAAGGCCAAGGAGGAGGTTCATGGATGTGGTGAGGGAAGACATGCAGGTAGTTGGTGTAAAAGAGGCAGATATAGAGGACAGGGTGGTATGGAGACGGATGATCCGCTGTGGCGACCCCTAATGGGAGCAGCCGAAAGAAGAAGAAGAAGAAGAAGATGAAGCCTGGGGCGACTGTGGCAAGGAAAAATGCTTTTAGATGAATAAGGATGAAACCTTGAGAGGAACCGGACACAAAAGGGAGCTCATTCTCATGATAACAGGAGTGTGATTATAAATATTATAGCAATACAGAACACTGGAACTAACATGAGCGCCGGAATGTGAGATTGTGAGTAATGTTCTTTCTACAGTCTTATACAGTCAGAAATGGTTGTTGTGGAACCAGGAGCTACTGAGCAACTCATAAAATAGATGAACATTTGATCCAACACCAGCTTCTCCATAGAGGGGGGAGTTTAGGAAGGATTTTAGTTGGAAAAGGAGTTAAGGGTGGGGGTATTTCATGAAAATACAGCTGGCCTTGTGGGAAATGTAAGGTGCATATAAGGAGATTTAGTTGAAAATGATGGGTATTTAATGGATATTTGGGCGTCTGGGGTGAGGGTCAAATGAGGGGGGCTTAGGAAGCATTTTAGTTGTAAAAGGAGTTAAGGGTGGGGGTATTTCATGGATATACAGGTAACCATGTTGGGAGTCTGGGGTGGGGGGTGGGTTAAAGCTTTCTAGTTAGAAAAAGAGTTAAGGGTGGGCGTAGTAGAAAATGAGGGGTATTCCATGGACATACAGGTGGTCATGTGAAATGGGAAGGCAGGGAAATATAGGAAGGGAAATTGAAAAGGATGGGAGGTACATCATTTTGGGAGTCTTGAGAAAGCTGGGGGTTGGGTGTAAAAGAAGGCAATGTATGTATATGTATGTATATATATATATATATATATATATATATATATATATATATATATATATATATATATATATATATATATATATATATATATATATATATTCATTCATTCATTCATTTTCTCCCGCTTATCCTTAATTCGGGTCGCGGGGGCAGCAGTCTAAGCAGGCCCCCGCCTTCGACTGCTGCCCAATCCTCACAGCACCGTCCCTTAAGGTACCTCTTGCAGATGGTGAGCCCACGGGAAGAAATATATATATATATATATATATATATATATATATTACACAAGCAGTCATGTTGGGAGTCTGGAGTGTGGTTGGCAAATTGGGGGCTACTAGGTAATGTGGGGTGTATATCATGGACATACAGGCATCTCTGTTGGGAGTCTGGTTGCTGGGGCAAATGAGGGGATGGGGTTAAGTGGGAAAGGAGGGGAAGTTAGGGTAGCTGGTTAATGCATTAGTGTGTGTGTGTGTGTGTGTGTGTGTGTGTGTGTGTGTGTGTGTGTGTGTGTGTGTGTGTGTGTGTGTGTGTTTGGAGGGTTGTTTGATGGAGCCCAACAGCTCTGATATTAATGGTAGGAGGATGTGATCGCTTCGCTGCTGAGGCTTGTCATTTTTCAACAAGACAACAGCAATGCACTCATATGTCTGTTCTTCGCTTGCCTGACATGTTTGTGTGCGTGTGTGTCTTCAAGTTAGAGAAGACGGTCTTGAGGGAACCATTAGCCGGATCAGAGAACAGATCTATAGATGATTACCAAGGTCAAGCTCGGTCAATAAAACCCACGCGAGGTGATCGATGGCTGAACAAAGATAAACAGCAAAACCACAAAGCAGTAATGACTATATTTTGGAGGTTACATAGTGGAGAAGATAAACACGTGTGTGAGTGTGAGTGTGTGTGTGAGTGTGAGTGTGAGTGTGCGTGTACGCGTGTGTGTGTGTGTGTGTGTGTGTGTGTGTGTGTGTGTGTGTGAGTGTGTGTGTGTGTGTGTGTGCGTGTGATGTGGTGAAGAGTACGCGAGTTATGACGCACCAGCAGGTGTCTCTCTCTCTAGTCAAATCTCTTTGTTTTTTCCCCCCTTACATAATAAAGTGATGCAGAAAAGAAAAGACTGGAAGACACTTTATCCTTTTCAGCCTCGATGTAATTTACACCATGAACCCTGTGGTGTAAAAAAACAACACAGCGCCGATTCTGATTGGTCGAATGGTGATTTATTTCTGTAATGCGTTGCGGTTTCTATAGTAACAGCTTATGTACAGGGATGTGTATACAGTGCGATGACGTGGTGTTTCTATGCTAAATTTATAGACAAAAGTTTATAGACACCTGAGAATAAGATGTGATGTTTGAGTGTCCCATCACATATTTAGTTTTCATTTCTCTTAGAATAAACTCCACTCCTCTAGGAAGATGATTCACTAGATTTTGTGGAAATTTGTGAGTTCATTTAGACTAAAGTCAAGTCAAGTCAAGTCAAGTCAAGTCAAGTTTATTTGTATAGCGCTTTTCACAACAGACATTGTCTCAAAGCAGCTTTACAGAAAACAACAGTGAAGGTGAATGGTGTGCGTTTGTCTCTGATGAGCAAGCCGTGGCGACAGTGGCAAGGAAAAACTCCCTTAGATGATATGAGGAAGAAACCTTGAGAGGAACCAGACTCAAAGGGGAACCCATCCTCATATGGGTGACATCAAAAGTTTGGTCATAAATCTTTCAACAATACAGAACAATTTGTGATCATCATAGATCCAGCATCAGCTTCTCCATGCCAGGGCCTTTAAACACTCGGCATTTACTTCTCCATGATCATCCATAGGTCCATAATCTTCACCTTCATGGGGAGAGAAAGAGAAGCAGTGGAGAGGAATTAGCGTAGCTGCTGTTCATGATATTAACAGCACAAGTTGATAATGTGCATGTGATCATATATTCTGGAGCACAAGGTTGTGATGTGATGTGTGTGATGTGTGTTATGTGTAGGCTTTGCTAAAAAGATATGTTTTTAATCTACACTTAAACTGGGAGAGTGTATCTGAACCCCGAACACTGTCAGGAAGACTATTCCAGAGTTTAGGAGCTAAATGTGAAAATGCTCTACCGCCTTTAGTGGACTTTGCTATTCTAGGAACTACTAGAAGCCCAGAGTTTTGAGATCTCAGGGAGCGTGACGGATTGTAGCGTGTTAAGAGACTGGATAGATACATGGGAGCCAAACCATTTAGTGCTTTATAAGTGAGTAGCAGTAGTTTGTAGTCTATTCGAAACTTAATAGGAAGCCAATGTAGGGACGATAAGATTGGGGTTATATGATCGTATTTTCTTGACCTAGTAAGAACTCTTGCTGCGGCATTCTGAACTAACTGAAGCTTGTAAAGTCAGGTACAGTTCTTCTGTATATAATAGTCTTATTCTGTTCAACGATCCTGTATATAATTCATAATATATCTTTGATTATCCTCATATTTATTGATCACTGTGTATAACTTCTGTACAGTTGCACATTTATTGTACATGTCCCATATTGTCCATTTTTATATTCTATGTTCTTTCCAATGTTGTCCCTCACACACATCTTGTACTATAAAACTTCTCATATACTGTAAGTTCATTATAACATTATGAGTGGTGAAGTGAAGAACACTGATGATCTCTTCATCATGGCACCTGTTAGTGGGTGGATTTATTTATCAGGCAGCAAGTAAACATTTTATCCACAAAGTTTGTCAAAAGCAGGAAAAATGGGCGAGCATAAGGATTTGAGTGAGTTTGACAAAATCCGCTGTCTAGACGTCTGGGTCAGAGTGTCTCCAAAACTGCAGCTCTTGTGGGAATCATTCTATCTATCTATCTATCTATCTATCTATCTATCTATCTATCTATCTATCTATCTATCTATCTATCTATCTATCTATCTATCTATCTATCTATCTGTCTGTCTGTCTGTCTGTCTGTCTGTCTGTCTGTCTGTCTGTCTGTCTGTCTGTCTGTCTGTCTGTCTGTCTGTCTGTCGGGAATGTTTTGTATTTCCTCTATTCTGTATCCCCAGTGCTCTTGTGTTTAATTCTTATCTTTTTTTATAGTATGGAATTACTGCATTGACCTTGTCTCCATGTGATCTGACCCCATCTTCCCCTCCCCCGGTGTGAATTTTACCTATGATCCTCTGATGTTTTTTAATAAAGGGACTCGTCACGTACGTCCCACTGACTCTGGCTTTGGTTTGTTTATAGCAACAGGAATGCTGCGACCTCGCGTTCGTTTTGCTTTTGGCAGCAAACGGAATGACATCCAGATCAAATGAAATATCTAGTTTTTGAAAGATCCACACTCGGAGATCTGTAACTTGTGATTGGCTGGAAGAAGTGAACACACAGCTAGTTTAATCAGCGTTCTGAATAAATGCGCTGCTTATAAACACATTACAGCTGTTGTAGACATTTCCTAATCACCTTACTGACCCCATGGAGGAGTTTAAGCACGTGGTGAAATTGATATGGTGAATACGGTATGGTGATTTTGATCACAGGAGGAATTTGGAGATGAACTGGAGAAGAAAATGACAACTAGAAGCACCAGGAGGTATCTCCAACAGCTTCATTAGCTATCAATAACTCTTTATTCAAACTCCTGCACGTAAATGCGCACTACTCTCTGGGTGCGATTCGGAGCAGCAGGATTCTAGATTTAACAAGTTGTATATAGAATAAGGAGGAAAATCAAGTTCAGTCTGTTTTGCTATGCGAACATCAATAACAGCTTGATCTTGTCTAACCCTAACCCACCACAAAGCCCCCCAATGCTCCAACCCACACCACATTAATCATTTGCAATCTTTCATTAAAAAATGGTTAAACACAATTAATAATCATTGCAAAATTGCCCAAATTCAAGTATGAATCTACTGGGTTCACTTGCGCCCCCTAGCTAGTTGCGCCCTAGGTGGCTGCCTACGCTCAGAATCAAAATCCTAAACAGCTTTATTGCTTTATAGAAGTATGATGGCACTTACAAGGAATTTGTAAATATTTAACATATATATATATATATATATTGCTTAAATATAGGGGTCCCCTGGTGGTCTAGTGGTTAGGATGCGGCGCTCTCACCGCTGCGACCCGGGTTCGATCCCCGGTCAGGGAACCATCCCCAGCCACTCTCAGTGCCGGTCCCAAGCCCAGATAAATTGGGGAGGGTTGCGTTAGGAAGGGCATCCAGCGTAAAAACGTGCCAAATCAAACGTGCGGAGGATCCGCTGTGGCGCCCCCTAACGGGAGAAGCCGAAAAGAAAGTTTATATTGCTTATATATATATATATATATATACATACATTTGTAGTAAATATAATACAAAACAAAAAATAGGTTTATTGCACAATTTTAATTTTTTTATTTTTTATTTTATTTCTAAATATTTAAATATAATTAAAAATTATTAATAATTTAAAGATGATCAATTATATAAACACACTATGGCTCTGTCATAGTCAAGTAATCAGTGATGGTGTGGTGTAATGGGAGTTCTTATAACAGAGAAACCCCCAGAAATAAACGCATGCACTGCGACTGGACACTCCTTCCATAGTTGTCAAAGAAATCCTGTAAAACTTTTACCATGGACACCGAGAACCAGGAAATGACCATCGGGTCAACCTGAGAATAGATGAAGAAATGAAAATTAAAATGTGACGAGAGTGTGTTTCAAAACAAGGCCCAATCGGACGACATCCCGTATCATCGGACTCTACTGTAAACTCGTAGCACAGATCACGCCACATTACCGAACATGAAACCGGAGCCTTTTAGCTCGGCTGAAAATAGCTGGTGATTAATTACGTGTGTGAAACAAGAAATCACTCTTATCTGGACTCATGCAGCCTTTAATTAAAAACAATAATTGAGGAAATAAAATTTATTTTTTTGCTTTAATTTTTTTTGGATTTTTTTTATTACTATTCCTGAATGAACAAATACACCCTCTCATGCCAGAGAACAATTATCCGGTCTGCCTCTTCCATATGACCTTATGATTTAATGAATATGGAATTGCCTGAATCTACTACTATTTGTTGTTTTCTCCTCCTCCTCCTCCTCCTCCTCCTGCTCTTGTTTTCCCTTCGAAAACAACACACGGCTGCACTCGCTAGCAAAAATAAAATAAAGTGGGAAACACAGAAATTCATTATAGCCAAAGGCGTAAACAATTATCAGTCACCTCTAATCCTGTGTTCTGGCCAAAACCGCTCCAGTGTACGTTTTTGTCGTTCATGACTTTGATGATTAACACACTTTACCAGAGAGTCAAGACGTCTAGAAAATTAGAGACGACGCAAATTAGCATTCGGGTTACGTGCCATCTCTCGTGATGATGCCCCTGTTTACAGATGGCCGGTTTTCGTTAGAGCCATTTGGTTAGCAAAACATGGCAACGCTCTGAGGGAAATGCAAAAAAAAAAAAGCCAGATCATTTCTTCAGGGTCCCTTTGTGTCGGATAGCGTCTAGGCCCAACGTCTGGGGGGGTTGGGGGGGGGGGGGTTTCTTCCCTGCCGAGTTTAATCTGATCTAAAGCACCTAGTTCTCATATTCAGATGTGCGAGAAAAACCTTGATTAGCTGGATCAGGTGTGTTAAATTAGCGTCGGGAGCTCGGCGGGGAAGGCAGAACTCCAGCTGAGAGAGAGAGAGAGAGAGAGAGAGAGAGAGAGAGAGAGAGAGAGAGAGAGAGAGAGAGAGAGATTTGGTACAGGTTTGGTAAGAAATCTTTCCATGTTGTATATTAAATATTCAAAATGTTCGGATATTCAGATGTTTTTGATGGGAAAGTTGTGCGTATTCAGAATCAGGTTATGTTCTTGCGATCAGCGATGTTCTTGCGCTCTTGAAGCGCGCGTCCCAATCGAAAGACCTCGAACGACTCAAACGTACGTCACGGAAAAACGTCTCTTTGGCAGATTTGCCCAGTTTCATACAGAATTTCTCGTTTGCTCTTCGTTGTTACTTGATGTCCGTGATGAAATGACACACATGGTAACGCACATGGTCAGAATAGCACCAATTACACTATTTGTCTCGAAATCTTTAGATACCACCTCCCATGTGGTTCCTCCCCAAACTGTTGCAGGCACACTATTGTATTTGTGTCTTTGGATGCTGAATGAAATTTTCCCTTCACTTGAACTAGGAGACCCAAACCTGTTCCAGCATAACAATGCCAATGTGCACATGGAGCTCCATGGAGATATGCTTTACATGGGTTGGAGTGGAAGATCTCCTGCTATAGAATGTGAATGCTGACTGCACCCCAGGCCTCCCTGTCTTAACTAATGTTCTTGATATTTAATGATTAGTGTCCACAAACCTTTGGTGAAAAAATTTACATTTCAGAATAACGAAAGTTTCAGACAGAAGCCATGGATTTAATGCAGAGCATCATGGATAAACAATATGCCTAAAATGTTGCTAAAATAGTGCTTAATTCTGGAGCTAGTGAATATGTACCTGGAGTAACACATGACATCATCATGAAGCCCACCAGCCATAAATCCAAACTAGTGTCTTACTAATGGAAACAATAATTTCCTGACACTGACAATGGCTGTCCTTTATACAGGTTCCTGACTCCTGGTCTACTGCAAATTGATGTCTGGTGTCTTTTTTTTGTTAAATGTTTGGTAATGAAATGATGTCACACACTTTATATCTGGGGCTTAAAAAAACATGTTCCTGTCATGTCAGCTGGAGGTGGGTAGATCAGCAGTTGAGATGTTGGACGTCTGATAGGACGGTTTTGAGGTACCACCAAGCTGCCAATTTTGAACCGTAGAGCAAGACAAGTTGTAGCAATTAGATAATTGTAACTTGTTCTTTATAAAGCCAGAAATTTAAAATTCCAAAATTATAAATATGTATAATATGAATACAAACTTTGTCTTATTTTTAAGCAATTTTTTGAAGCAACTTGTGAATTTACAGACAATAGAGATGACGTGGAGATGGTATTGCGGCCCTCATGCCTAGCCTTGACAGTCCAGTAGGTTTCTGACACTCAGTTTCTCTCTCTCTCTCTTTCTCTCCCTCTTTTTTTCCCTGAGTGAATCAGCAGAGAAGTTCATTTAGGGGACAGCCTGACCTCCCTTTCCCTCCCCCAGTAGGATTCTGTTTAGAAGAAAAGACGTCAGAATCGCTATAAATGTTTGATGGAACACATTTCACCGAGCAGTCAAGTGGATACTGTACCTGTCAAAATACTCACTGTACAGAGGAGCTGCTCAGTCCAAAAGTTTTTATACTGTAGAGGAACACATATACTAATAGACTCAACCCAGTAGAACCTGAATGCATTTCCATCCGCCTCAGTTTAGATTCACTTCACTAACTCGCTCTGATATCAGTAATCACAACTGTCTATAAGGCTGTTGATTACTGGTAAAATTATTGCTTACCAGTAATGATCAACTATCAGTAACATTATTATCACTAATCACCATGCTATTGACAATTAGTAACACCCATTAACTCCACTGACTATCAGCTTCACCACTGACTATCAACTACAACACTGATTATCAGTAACATCATTGACTATGAGTAACACCACTGATAATTACTAACACCACTACCTATAATTAACACCACTGACTATTAGTTTTACATGGTTGAACCGCTGATTCTCAGCTACAACACTGACTATAATTAACACCACTGACTATCAGTTACACTGCTGACTATCAATTACACTGCTGACTATCAGTAACACCACTGACTATCAGTAACAACACTGACTATCAGTTACACTGCTGACTATCAGTTACACTGCTATCAGTTACATCACTGACTATCAGTTACACTGCTGACTATCATTTACACCACTGACTATCAGTAACAACACTGACTATCAGTTACACTGCTATCAGTTACATCACTGACTATCAGTTACACCACTGACTATCAGTTACACCACTGACTATCAGTTACACTGCTGACTATCAGGTACACCACTGACTATCAGTTACACCACTGACAATCAGTTAAACTGCTGACTATCAGTAAAACCACTGACTCTCAGTTACACTGCTGATTTTCAGTAACACCACTGACCTTTAGTTACACTGCTGATTATCAGTAACACCACTGACTATCAGTAGTTTTACCACTGACTATCAGTAACAACACTGACTATCAGTTACACTGCTATCAGTTACATCACTGACTATCAGTTACACCACTGACTATCAGTTACACCGCTGACTATCAGTTACACCACTGACTATCAGTAACACCACTGACTATCAGTAACACCACTGGCTATCAGTTACACCACTGACTATCAGTAACACCACTGACAATCAGTTAAACTGCTGACTATCAGTAATACCACTGACTCTCAGTTACACTGCTGATTTTCAGTAACACCACTGACCTTTAGTTACACTGCTGATTATCAGTAACACCACTGACTATCAGTAGTTTTACCACTGACTATCAGTAACACCAGTGACTATCAGTTACACTGCTGATTATCAGTTACACCGCTGATTATCAGTAACAACACTGACTATCAGTAACACCACTGACTATCAGTAACACCGCTGTCTATCAGTTTCACCGCTGTCTATTAGTTTCACCACTGACTATCAGTTTCACCACTGACTATTAGTAACACCACTGACTATCAGTTTCACCACTGACTATTAGTAACACCACTGACTATCAGTTTCACCACTGACTATTAGTTACACCACCGACTATCAGTGACACCATTGATTACCAATAATAGCACCAGTAATACTTTTAAGACTGATCACTATTGACTATCATTTATCACTTTTATCACTAATTATCATTAATATCACTAATAATCACAAGTTATCGTTAATTATAACCACTGGCTAAAACAAATAAATCAATCATGATAAGGTGCAACACTGATTATCAGTTACATCATATCAGTAACACCACTGACTATAATTAACACTACTAACTATTGGTCCAAATACAAACTAAAAACTTTTTACTTCAAAACTATTCGCTTGTTTTTTTAAATGTCCACAGGCACATGGATAAAGTGCTGTGACTTATGATGTTAGATATACAGTGTGAATGTATCACAGAGAAACCCACAGCAATCATGTATGATCACTCTCGCTGAAAAACCTTGTTAGACAGATGAGACATGCCTCCGCCAGTTTCCTTTCTGAATGGCTTATGCTAACTTGTCATCAATTCAGCACATGGCTGTCCTTGACAAGCTAGCCTTCCAGAGCTTTCACAACCTCCACTTTTTATTTTTTGCTTATTCTTTTCATTACCTTCTTTTTTTCCCTCTGTATCCAAGCCTACTCTTATTATGCAGTTAAAAAGGAATTATTGACTGGAATGTTTGTAGCCAGCACTTGGTGTGTGAAAAGTGTTAGCTTTTGATTTGTCCATGTGTGGATTTGCCATCGTTTCTAAAGGCCGCTGATGTGAAAATGTGGCTAAATTGTAGGCCATGTCAGCTTAAGGATAAGAAAATGTCTGCTTCAGTCACAGTGAGGAAAAAAACACAAAGATGAAAGAACACTGCAGAGGCCTAAATCCAAAAATATTATAATAAACAGGGCCATGCAGAAAGAAATGGAAGGATCTGTAATATTACTGGTATTCAAAACAGGACTGTGTTATTGTTTGGGTTATTTCTAGGTGGATTGTGCATTTTTGTGAAATGTAATTAGGAAACACTTTTTTAGTCTAAATGTTTTTCAATCCATACATATCACTACCCAGCCATTAGGGTTGCACAAGCCAGTGCACTCTTTTTGCCGGTCCCAAGCCTGGATAAATGGGGAGGATTGCGTTAGGAAGGGCATCCAGCGTAAAACGTGCAAAATGAAATATGCAGATCACGAATCAGAATTTCATACCGGATCGGTCGAGGCCCGGGTTAACAACGACTGCCACAGGTATCGTTAGCTGACAGGGTACCGGGTGAAAATTGGGCTACTGTTGGCAGAAAGAGGTAAAGGAGAGGAGGAAGACGTCTACAGAGACGGCAGGAAAAGGAGCAGTGTAGGAGAGTAGAGGTTCGGGTTGGTACTTTAAATGTTGGTACTATGACGGGTAAAGGGAGAGAAATAGCTGATATGATGGAGAGGAGAAAGGTAGATATGCTGTGTGTTCAGAAGACCAAGTGGAAAGGGAGTAAGGCCAGGAACATTGGAGGTGGGTTTAAACTGTTTTATCATGGTGTGGATGGAAATAGAAATGGTGTAGGGGTGATTCTGAAGGAAGAGTACAGTAAGAGTGTAGTGGAGGTGAAGAGAGTTTCTGATAGGGTGATGATCGTGAAGCTGGAAGTTGAAGGGGTGATGATAAATGTCATCAGTGCCTATGCTCCACAAGTGGGTTGTGAGATGGAGGAGAAGGAAAGATTCTGGAGTGAATTAGATGAAGTGATTGGGGAGACTTTATTAGGCATGTAGGTGAAGGGAACAGAGGTGATGAGGAGGTGATGGGTTGGTATGGTTTTAAGGAGAGGAATGTGGAAGGGCAGACACCGCCCTTCCATCAGTAACACTGCTGACTCTCAGTAACACTGCTGACTCTCAGTAACACTGCAATAACACTACTAACTATGAGTTACACCACTAAATATAATGAACACCACTGATTATCAGTATAAGCTCGAAATCAACCATAATCTTGGCCAGGATCAAGTGACCATAAATAAGTAACTGAATAAAAAAATTACTAAAATGATAAAATGATATGCTAACCCTGCTTCCCTCAGACTGCATTTGCATCACATTGTGCGCTCTTTGTTTGTGCTCAGTGAATAATTCACAATGCTTTGCCAAGTGTTACAGTGATTAAGACGTCAGAATGCAAATGCCGAAGCAGAAGTGGCTTTGTGGCTTTGCGCATGGAACTGATGGACTTTTAATTAGGTCGCTCTGTACGTGGGCCAAGTCCACGCCGCCTCACCGGGCCTCTACATCTCCATGAAAAGCCGAGAGGGGATTACCCTGGGCATCGCTGCAATCTTATTTGCATCAGACTTGTATATAAAACGCTGTTAACGATAAAATTAGGCTTAATCTATGAGACGCCTTTCCAAAGGCCAAGGACAGTTCGCACGGATAATAACAGTAATACGCGATGCCTGGAAAAAGGCAGAGAAAATGATAGCGCAGAGGATTAATATGAGACTCGGCTCACAGCTGCAAATCGCAGGTCTATAATTAATGCGCTTTTTGGAATATGTGATCGTTCCTCTAGCAACCACTCGCGACATAAACGGATTAAAAACGCGTGTCATCGTCGCAAAGGTGAGCATTTCTCCGCTTATGTAACATTTACCAAAGGAGTCTCTAGTGTTTTTAACTGCTGATATCTTCAGAACAGAGGAATTATCTGACGTTCCGGTTTCTTCCTAACAGTGGAGGTTTCGGTGTTTCACTCCTAGGCCTTCAGTGGTGTCCTGCCTCACTTAATCCACTTCTCAATCACACAACGTCCAGAGAATCCATCAATATTATAAAGAGACGCAGTAGACCAGAGGGCTGCATCCCAGACGGGAATCTCACACAGTGAGAATGAATGTCGTTACTGAAGCGAAAAAACACAATGAACACGATTCAACACGTC
>NC_139574.1:3830878-3880878 GCF_946808225.1 Silurus aristotelis
TCTCGATCTACGCTCACACTAGTGAATAGTGATAGGCTGGTTTTGGAATAAATCTTCTAGATGACTCAGGACTAACTAGAGCAGTTTGTTCAGTTTTTTTGTTCATTCATCCTTTAGACAGGAGACCCAAACCTGTTCCAGCTACATGAAGATATGCTTTACATGGGTTGGAGTGGAAGATCTCCTTCTACTGCGTTCTAAACCCCTGTGTACACTGCACCCCCAGGCCTTCTCAGCTCCTTACCAACTTCAGTACCTGATGTTACTCCACAAATCTCCACAAAATCTAGTGGAACATCTTCCCAGAAGAGTGGAGGATATCGTTTTGAGACTAAAATGTGGAATGGGACGTACAAAAAGTTTCACATTCCAATCTATGGACAGATGTCCACAAAAATGATTTGCCTCCTTTCTATAAAAACCTACTATACCAGGACACCAAATATTGGCACCCCCATCATTCTTAACTGTTGCAGGGTCTTCCCTTCACACGTGACCCGGTCATATGTTCACCTACCTGTTTTTGTGTTTCAGCCATCATCGAGATTGTGAGGTTTCTCTGTTTACTGTGTTTATGATGCCACGTGTTTACGATGCTTCTTCTTCCTTCTTCCTTCCTTCCTGCACTTTGAATCGTTCCTTACTACCATTTTCTGCGAGCATGGAGATTGCTTTGTATCTGAGCCAGATCTTTGGCAGTGGTGTGTAAGCCGTGTGTAAGCCTGCAGTGTGCAGTGTGTATGGACCGATAATGTAATTAGAGTGTTAAATGTGTGAATTTGGCAACGGTGCTGATTTCCAGCTCATATGGATGTATGTTTATCAGTTAAGACAGCATGTGAGGAGACAGCTACTTTTCACTCATTACCGCTCGTTATCTCTCATTATCACTCGTTATCTCTCATTATCTCTTATTAGCGCTCATTATCCCTGGTGTCAGTTATCTGGCAAACAACAGGACACGCAAGACAACAATTCAATTAATTAGTATTTTTCATCATTAATGGATTTGTGCTGCTCACGTTCAGTTCACCAATGAGCTAAGTGTCTTCTATCCGTCCATTCATTTATCCATTCATCCAACTGTCCATTTTTCCAAACATCCATCCATCCAAACATCAATTCATCCATCCATTCATCCTTTTATCCATCCATTTTATGCCCTATCCATTTTATTTATCCATTCATCCAACTGTCCATTTTTCCAAACATCCATCCATCCATCCATCCATCCATCCATCCATCCATCCATCCATCCATCCATCCATCCATCCATCCATCCATCTAGGCCATCTATGCCATCTATACACTTTCCATTCTTCCACCCCATTATCCATCCATCATTCATATCTCTCCAACCCTTTATCCAACCACCCATCCCACATCCATATACATTCATTCTCAAATTCTTTTATCAATCAATTTATCCATCCATCCATTCACACATTTCTCACCTCCAGTTTTCTATTCACCCATCCATCCTTCAGATTTTTTCTTGGGAGTGATGAGGATGGACAATATTAGAAAGGAGTTTATTAGAGGGACAGTGCATGTAGGACTTTTAGGAGACAAGGTGAGGGAGGTGAGATTGAGATGGTTTGGACATGTGCAGAGGAGGAACATGGGGTATATCAGTGGGAGAATGCTGAGGATGGAGCCACCAGGAAGGAGAAAAAGAGGAAGGCCAAGGAGGAGGTTTATGGATGTGGTGAGGGAAGACATGCAGGTAGTTGGTTCGAAAGAAGCAGATGTAGAGGACAGGGGGGTATGGAGACGGATAATCCACTGTGGCGCCCCCTAATGGGAGAAGCCGAAAGAAGAAGAAGAAAATGTATCCACCCCTCCCTCCATTCACCTATTCATGCCTTTAATTTAAATTCATCCATCCATCCTTTAATACATATATCCCCTCCTTTCTTTCACTTTTCCAAACTTCTGTTTGTCCATCCATCCATCCATCCATCCATCCATCCATCCATCCATCCATCCATCCATCCATCCATCCAAAGGAGGAGGTTTCTGATTGAATTCACTTGGCTGGGTTTATTTTCTACATTGGATCTATTATTCATTAGTGTTGTTTTATTGTTCAATTCCGTTTGATTTATTGACATCCGTTTATATTTTTTTATTTTTAAAATTTAACCAACATAAATATAAGTTTAGGACTCAAGTCAGAGCTCAGGAGTGACAGCACAACTTCAACATAAAATCAATCACCAAACGTCAGTGTACAATCATCAGTGCTCATCACTTCTGGAATTCATTAGCTTCAGACTGTCATCTACTATTGACAGAAGAGGCTTTAATAACTAAAATGTTTGATTTATGACACATTAGCAAGTTTTTCTTAATCTAAGTAAAAACAATCTGCAATCTGCAAGACTTCAGGAATAATTTGCCGCAATTTACTCTCTATCATGATGTTTATGTGCATCTTTAATGTGATTAAGAGTAACTCACCTGATTCATCTGCACGTGCGAGGGAGAACGCCTGAGTCTAATATAAACCAGTCTGAGTACAACTGAGTAATGAGAGGACATGGATAAACACTGTGAGTTTAAGGGACACAGATAAAACACATAAGTGGTGGAAACACAGATAAAGATTTTGAATTAAAGAGAACGCAGACAAACACAGTGAGTTGAGGGGACACAGATAAACACTGGGAGTTAAGAGGACACAGATAAACACCAAAAGTTGGGAGAACATGGATAAGAACTGTAAGCTCAGGGGACATGAATACACACTGCAATTTGAGGTGACACAGATTAACACTGTGATTTGAGGGGACACATATAAACACCTATATGTTGAGAGGGCAGGGATTAGCACTGTGAGTTGAGGGGACACATATGAACACTGTATGTTGAGAGGACACGGATTAACACTGTGAGTTGAGGGGACACATATGAACACTGTATGTTGAGAGGACACGGATTAACACTGTGAGTTGAGGGGACACATATGAACACTGTATGTTGAGAGGACACGGATTAACACTGTGAGTTGAGGGGACACATATGAACACTGTATGTTGAGAGGACACGGATTAACACTGTGAGTTGAGGGGACACATATGAACACTGTATGTTGAGAGGACACGGATTAACACTGTGAGTTGAGGGGACACATATGAACACTGTATGTTGAGAGGACACGGATTAACACTGTGAGTTGAGGCTACACAACCACTGTGATTTGAAGGGACACAAATAAACACTGTGAACTGTAGGGACCTGAATAAACACTGTGACTTGAGGGGGCACGGAAAAACAATCTGAGTTAAGGGGACACGGACAAACTCTGTGAGTTGGGGGGGACACAGATAAACACTTATTTAAGGGGACAGAGATAAATATTGTGAGTTAAGGGGACACAAAATGAGCTGCTGCATACTTCCTTGTCAGCTTCACTACTTCCTGTTGAGGCGCTGTATTTCCACCAATCACATGCCACCATGACTCTCTACATGATGGTGAAGATGTGGGGCTCAGACTGTGGGCTTTCTGGTGTTGAGGATGAGAACAAAGCAGGAGAAAAAAAACTAAAACAAAAAAAACAAACACGTTTAGCACTCTGTCGAGTCACCATGACGACCCTGCTGTAACCGTGGTTACACAAAAGGCGGGGCTTCTATGATTTTTTTTATTGATTAATTATTAGACAATAGGAGAGTTTTGCTACATTTTGGTGTCTCTGTGTGTCTTCCTCTGTCTCTGTTTGATTTCCATTTAGATAACACTGGAAGGTGGTTAAGTGTGTTGATGTTGATCCTCTGTGTTTTCTGTGTATTATGTGTCTGAATGTGTGTGTGTGTGTGTGTATGTGTGTGTGTGTGTGTGTGTGTGAGCCTGTGTAATATAACGCAAGTCTTCAGTAAAAGGGTTCAGTAAGAGTGTTTATTGCGCACCTGTCGCTTCAGATGTCTCCAGGAAGTCGTCCCAGGAGGCTGAAAGTCCCCGCTGACCTTTCACACACTGTGTCTCTGCTCTCAAACTGTCAGTATTGCTTTTCATGGACCACCTCGTCACCTGCGCACAACCGCCACACTCTCGAGTAAAGAAAATCATCCTTTCAGCACTTGTGGGACATTCAGACTGTGATAGAGGACATACTTAAGATCTGCCCGATACCTTTATAAGTGCTTTGTCCATATATGGTATAAACTTCTCTGTTGAAAACTCACACCATAGAGTTTTATGCTATTGGACACAATGTAATATTTGTTGGCCTTATGCTGTTTTTTTACTGTTTAGGGCATTTATATACTTTATGTAGTCCTGTGTAGGTCTTATGTAGGTTTGTGTATGCCTTATTTAAGTCTGTATAGGTATATGTAGATATTTGAAGGTCTTATGTAGTCTGTATAAGCCTTTTTTAGGTTTATGTAGGTCTGTGCAGGTCTCATGTAGGTCTTTGTGGGTTTTTTCTAGCTCTGATATAGATCTATGCAAGTCTATGTATGTCTATGTAGCTCTGTGTATATCTGTGTGTATGTCTGATGTCATCCTGCATAGAGTTGTTGTATTTAGGTCTTATGTTGGGCTTGTGTATGTTTTAGGTGGTTCTCGAAATGTTTGTGTATGTCTTCTGTTAGTCACTGAAGGTCTGTGTATGTCTTATGTAGGCCTTAGGTAGCTCAGTGTATGTCTTATGTAGGTCTTATTCAGCTCTGTGTAAATGTTATGTAATATTATGTGCTGTAGATCTTTGTATTGTAAACATAATATGTTTTGCATCAATACTTCATTGTCTGTGTGTGTGTGTTGTGTATGCAGGCTGTGTTGGGCAGACCTTGGAGCATTTGGTGTGTGTGTGTGTGTGTGACAGACACTTTGCATATCTGCTGTGCTGATCGATATGTTATTAAAGAACAGAGTCTCTGAGGAACCGACATTAATTTAACACGGTGTCTTTCTCTCTTTCAGTCTCTCTGTGTGTCCAATCCTTTCTCTATCACTCTTTTTTCTGTCTTTAATACTTACTTTCGTTTTTGTCTATTTTCTCCTTAGTGTGTAATGTGTCTCTTTCAGTTTCTCTTTTCTGTTACAGGGAAAGTGTGGATTTAATTCTTTTCCGGATTAGAGACTTGTTTTGAAGGAAAATGTGAAAAATATAAATGTGTGTCTGTATGTATGTGTGTGTGTGTGTGTGTGTGTGTGTGTGTGTGTGTGTGTGTGTGTGTGTGTGTGTGTGTGTGTGTATCTCCCACTCAACCGGCTTCACGAATGTAAATAACGACATGGATCTAGTCTACTGCTGCAGAACATTGTACATGTAGGTCTTCAATGTTTACATTGCACTCTGTCCATCCCTCCATCCATTCATCTCAGTTCTTTATTCATCCATCTATTACCTATTCAACTCTCCATCCATCCATTCATACATACATCCATCTACCCATCTCTTAATCCATTTATTCATTTATCCAACTTCTGCATCCATCCATCCATCCATCCATCCATCCATCCATCCATCCATCCATCCATCCATCCATCCATCTCAGTTCTTTATTCATCTAATATCTACTCAACTCTCTATCCATCCATCCATTTATTCATCTATCCAACTTCATCATCCATCCATCCATCCATTTATTTATTCATCTAACTTTTTTATTTATCCTTCTATTTATTTATCTATCTATCTAACTATCCATCCATCTATCATCCATCCAATTAAAATCAATCCAATTCATTTTTATTTGTATTGCGCTTTTAACAATAAACATTGTCTCAAAGCAGCTTTACACAATGTGGTGATAAAAAAAAAATCCATCCATCCATCCATCCATCCATCCATCCATCCATCCATCCATCCATCCATCCATCCATCCATCCATCCATCCATCCATCCATCCATCCATCCATCCATCCATCCATCTATCCATCCATCCATCCATTCATCCATCCATCCATCCATCCATCCAGCCATTATTTTATTTATTCACCTATTAACTGACTGAACACCAGGCCTTCTCACCTCACCTACATCAGTACATGACTTTACTAACACCCTTGTTCCTGAATTAATCTTCACAAAATCTAGTGGAACATCTTCCCAGAAGAGTGGAAGGATGCATATATATTCCAAAAACTCTGTGTAATACAGTACACCTGTGTAAATGACTGTCCCGCCTTGATGTCTTTATAATTTGTCATGGCCTACTGGAGGATTCACGAGCAGCACTCTGACTGTACGGTGTAACAGAGCGTTTCCTGTCCAAATGACTGTCAACTGTTGCGTCTCTGTCACTGGAACGAGGCGTTTTGTCACCTTGGGAAAATTACCGAAAGCGCAGGATTAATAAATGTATAGACAGACATGATGTGAGTAATTAATGCTGAAGTACAGGCTGATAAAATAAAGCCAGCTGTTATAGGACTCGAGTGGGTGTGAGAACAGAGTGCGAGTGAAAACGCACACAATAAAACGTGAAGCAGTCGCAGCACTTAAGCAGTAAAAGGAAAGGAAAGGTGATAAATATTGGGGACTCGGTGTGACACAGTGGGAGTGTAATGTACAGAGTGTGTGTCACGCTGAGAGGATGAGCGAGGAAATAAAAACACATTGTTAAGTACATCCATTTATATATATATATATATATAATGTACAGGTACAGTCTGGATGGATGGATGGATGGATGGATGGATGGATGGATGGATGGATAGATAGATAGATAGATAGATAGATAGATAGATAGATAGATAGATAGATAGATAGATAGATAGATAGATAGATCGACATGCAGTGAAATGATGTGTAGTGAAATGACGTAGTGAAATAACATGTTGTCAGAGAACTACCAGCCACGCCTCACTCCAAGACTCACACTCTCACTCAGCCTCCCCCTGTTACTAATCACCTACACCTGTTCCCCGTTTACCTGTCCCCTATATATGGTCCCCATTCCCCCTCACCCAGGGTCCGATCTACTAGTTACGACTATAGATCACACGGACTTCCTACCTCTCTTGTTCCCCATGCTTCCATGCTTCCATTCTCCTGGCACACTTCACTGGAAGCCCTCAGTTAAGTGTGCCATTTGCTTCAGTCTCTTCTCAAGCTCTCGGTTTGTTCACATGTTTAGACCAATAAAAGACATTCAGTTTTACTCCCTGTTTCTGACACCTGGTCTATCCGCGACACATGTAGTGAAATGACGTGTAGTGAAATGACGTGTAGTGAAATGACGTGTAGTGAAATGCTTCTTACGACTGTCCAACATGTAAATAAAAATGGAATCTAAAAAAATTATATAAATAAAAAAAGTATAAAAAGTATAATAGTATATTAAAAGTATAACTGAAGTATAAAAAATAAGCGTATAAAAGATGGATGCATGGATGGGTGGATGGATGGATAAAGACATTAAATATTATGGATGGATGGATGAATGGATGGATAAAGACATTGGGTATAATAACTGGAGGGATGGATAGATGGATGGATGGATGGATAGATGGATGGATGAATGGATGGATGGATGGATATGGACACATTAAGTATGTTGGATGGATGGATGGATGGATGGATGGATGGATGGATGAATGGATGGATGGATGGATGGATGGATGGATGGATGGATGGATGGATGGATGGATGGATGGATGGATAGATGGATGGATGGATGAATGGATGGATAAGGACACATTGTTAAGTGTGTTAAGTACAATGCCCTGGTACACAATGGCAGCTCCATGGAGACATGTTTAACATGGTTTGCTAACAGCCTTGTATCCTAACGAGCACAAATCTCTACAGGAATCTAGTGGAACATCTTCCTGGAAGAGTGGAAATGGGGAGTAGATGTGGAATGGGACATTTAAAAAGAAGAACATATCAATTTTATAGTCAGGTGTCTACATACTTTTGTCTATATACTGTATGTTAGCATGAACCGGAGCTTGGAAAAAACATAACTAGCCAGGAATTAGGGGAACACACACTGAAAATTACGGGTTTATTCTCTCGCTCACTGATGTATAAACTAATATCCAGTAGCAGTACGGACTGTTTTGACTGACTGAAAGCCCAAAAGATGCTGTTTATGATTTTTAGATCTGGTTTTCATTGTATAATATGATGCTAGCTCACATTAAGTAAAGCTAGTAACAAGCTTTCAGAGATTTTAATCACAAAAAAACACATCAGAATCAATGCTGATTGATGACAGTACGGTCTGTCGAGTGTGTGTGTGTGTGTGTGTGTGTGTGTGTGTGTGTGTGTGTGTGTGTGTGTGTGTTTGTGTGTGTGTGTGTGTGTGTGTGTTTGTGTGTGTGCTCATGTGTGAAGCGTTAGATGTCAGAGCAGCAGGTGGAGATATATTGGGCAGGATCCATGATTTCCATTAAGAGAAAAGCCACAGTGAAGAAAGTGCTGAGTGAAACAGCTTTGCTCCGCGACGACGGCGTCCAAGTGCACTTAGCGCGAATCACCTGCTGATCTGCAAATCCATCGCATATCATTAAACATCTTCAGCATCGATACAGATCTGCTGTGTGTGAGTGCTGTGAGCAGTGTGTGTGGGGTTTTTTTCTTTACTCGCTCGGGATTTTACGACATCGAGGTGAACACGTTATTAACCGTCACTTCATTCCGAGTTTTAATGTTCTGCTACGGTTCCTATAGTAAACAGAATGCCAGAGAATGCAGAGGCTCACACTGAATCATAATGGCTGTTCAGAACATCTGGAGAAAACATATTATGTGTACATCAGATTATTATGTGCTTCCTTTTGGAACATTCGGTCAACGTTTGCTCTTTTAATAAGCGCCACTCTTTTGGAAAGGTGTTCCACTAGACTTTGGAGTGTGCTTGTGGAGATTCAGAGACAAGGGTGAGGTACCGATGATGGCGAGGTGAGGAGGCCTGGGGGTGCAGTCAATGTTTACGTGTTCAACAGGGTTAAATCAATTGGATGGTATTAATAATATTTAGAACCAGTTATTCCTGGATTTAATGATTGGATGTATAAACTTTCTTTTGGCTTCTCCCATTAGGGGGCGCCACAGCGGATCATCCGCATGTTTGATTTGGCACATGTTTTTACGCTGGATGCCCTTCCTAACGCAACCCTCCCCATTTATCCGGGCTTTGGTACCCTGACCGGGGATCGAACCCGGGCCGCAGCGGTGAGAGCTCTGCATCCTAACCACTAGACCACCAGTATATAAATTTGGATGGATGGATGGATTTAAGAACTTGAGGATGGATTTGAACTGTAATTGCTGTCCCCAGTCTACTACAATAACTCAGGACCACAGTTTGCCTGAACAGAGCTGCATTTACGCACCTATTACTGCACACCTCAACAATGTAACTACAATAAATGGACATTCGGTGCCATTCAGATGAGGATGAGGTTCCCTTTTGAATCTGGTTCCTCTCAAGGTTTCTTCTTCATACCATCTCAGGGAGTTTTTCCTTCACCACAGTCACCACTGGTTCACTCATCAGGGAAAAACTATTATAAGGAACAAAACTTATAGACAATAAACTTACACATACTTTTTTTTTACAACCTTATTAACCTTGGAGATGACGTCTATTGTAAAAATTGATATATAAATTAAATAAGATTAAATTGGATGGATGGATTGATGAATGGGTGGATGAGTGAAGGATTAGACAGTTAGTATAGGGTAAGTTAGTAGGAGGCCAGTCAGCATTTACCTTCATTGATTTCCTAGTTAAAATGGGTTGGAGCTCTATAGCAGGAACCCATGTAAAGCATATCTTAATGAAGCTGGATTTGGAAACAGGGTTTAATGCTGTGGTCTCCTAGTTGACGTGAAGGGGAAATTTAATGCTACAAAACCCCTATACATCCTATTGTGTGCCTCCAAGTTGGTGAGAACAGTTTGAGAAAGAATCGGAAATGGCTGGAAATCTCAGGTGTCTCGATATTTTGGCGTGGACAGGAACAATCGTGTTTGTATTGTAAATAATAATAATAATTCCTATAAATAAAATGAAAGCAGTACTCGTTACGTGAATAAAAGATATCGCACGCATTCACGGGCAGGTGCGGAGACTGCAAAGGTGTAAATCAGAGCTAAAATCTGCACTTTTAACCCAGCGTCCCTTATTATAACGTGCACTTGATTGATACACCTGTGCGTCATTTCTGCTATTAACGTCAGCCCTGACCGCTTGGATTTACTCTAATGGCAGTGTTTGGAGGTTTATACGCTGTAATTACTGGCGGATTTCTGCCTGCGCTCGCTTTCCTGGGGAAAAAAAACCCGAATCGTGCTGGGTTTTAGCCTGGTCAGCGCTTTCAGCTCGTTCTGTCAGGACTGCAAGAGTCCGAGTCTGTTTAGAGGAACACATGTGTCCGAGCGCCTCGGACCCTTTAAATAATTAAGTCGTTTATGTGCGACTAACGAGAGATGAAGCGAAACACCTCGACACGTGGCTCGAGACACACGCCGCGAGAGGGAGACGATGGAGAATGCGCCGAGTCGCTACGACACCTCCATTACATGAACTTAATGCACAGCATAAAAAATTCATCCACCGTCCCTCTAACAAACACACGAACGTCCAGGAGGCCTGTTTAATCTCCACCACTCGTTATGGTCTTATTGATTCACGGCCACTTTCCTTCTGCTCGATTTGCCCCGGATGATCTGGCTCCGCCCACTCTCCCTACAACTTCAACTCTTATTTTTATTATTATGACTACACTGTGGTATTAATATATATTAAGTGCAATAAACCATCTTATAGCAATCTGTCTGACACCTGGTCAATCACATATACTGTATGTTTGTCTGGTCATCTACAGAGGAGACTTTTTCCTGTATCTTCACTACTTTTCAAGTCAAATATTTGATTTTTACTCAACTACATTTAGTAAAATCAGTCATTTCATTTTATTAATGAGGATAAAAACGTAACTAGTGAAACACACAGCGAGTCACCAATCAGTGTCTGTTATAAACGTGTTCTGATTGGCGCTTGGTGTATCTACTGATCACCAACATACAGTTCAGCATCAGTTCAACAAGCAGAACATTTAGAGAGGAATAAATGATGAAGAAACTTCAGACTTGAACTCACCACAACACACGTGACCTCATTTACATGATTTTTTTAAAGTATTTGAAAAGGTTTTGGGTTCATGAAAACTGTAATAAAAATCAATCAGTGTTTGAGTCATTAATATCATTCTATTAATAGATCAGTGTGCTGAGAGTCACATTCGAGTCTTTTCACATAAACCGAGTTGATTAAGTAAAGAGTCTTGTGACTAAAATGATAACAGGAACATTATAGTTATAATAAATCAGTACTTTGGATACTTAAGTACATTTGAAGGCAAAAACGTTTGTACTTTTACTCAAGTGAAAGTTTAAATGGACACTTTTACTTTTACTGGAGTGTCTCTACTTTTACTTTACTACATGGTTTGTGTACTTCGTTCACCACTGGTTTATCAAAAGTGTCTGTCTATCTGTAGTGTCTGTCTATAGCACTGTTTGTCAGGCTGTAGTGAGTCTTTTGTGTATGTCTGTCTGTCTGTCTGTCTATCTGTCTGTCTGTCTGTCTATAGTGTCTATCTACAGTATAAGTCTGTATATAATGTCTCTATAAAGTGTAATGTCTCTGTAATCCTTCTGCCTGTTGTATTTTTCTGTCTTTTTGTCTTTATCAACAGTGTCTGTCTGTCTGTCTGTTTGGAATGTCTGTCTGTCCTATCTATGACCTCTAATGTGTCAATCTGCCTCAATGTGTGTCCACTGTATTCATCTGTCCATTGTGTCTGTCTGTCTATACATTCTGTTTATCTATACTGCAATCGTTTACTTTTACATGTTTATATACACCATTGTCTTTCTATTACATCTGTCTGTCTGGTTACAGTGTCCATTGTTTTTTTGCATCTGTTTATCAACAGACCTGTCTGGATTTGTCTATAGTGTCTGTTTATCAACAGTGTCTGTCTGTCTGTTTGTCTATAGTGTCTATCTAGAGTTCATGTCTGTATAAGATGCTGCTTTAATGTGTCTGTCTGCCTCTTGTGTCTTTCCGTCTGTAGTTTTTTTTTGTCTGTCTACAGTGTCTGTCCTTTGTGTTTATCTATCTATTATATCTGTTTATGAACAGTGTCTGTCTGGCTGTCTGGAATGCCAGTCTGTCATATCTACAATCTCAGTCTATTTTATCAGTCTGCCTCAATGTATCCATCTGTCCATTGTCTTTCTGTCTATACTTTGTTTTTTTCCCTTGTCTGACTATGATATATCTCTATAGTTTATTATGTCCGTAGTGTCTGTCTGTCTGCAACGTCTGTCTGCCTACAGTGCTTACCTGTGTTGACCATTGTCTGTCTATAGTGTTTGTCTATAGTATATTCTGCCTACTGTCTATAGTGTCTACCTATATAGTGAATGTCTGCACTGTCTTTCAGTCTGTCTTTTTTTTTGTCTGCGATCTCCTGCTCTATCAGCAGGATTCTTTCTGAAGTGCTGATTAGAAATGACGATCTCCTGCATGTTAACTAAAAACCCTGAATCACTGATTCCCCTGGTATTAAGCTAGAGGAACAAGGGAGCAGAGAGAGGGACAGAAAGAGAGAGAGAGAGTGAGAGAGAGAGAGAGAGAGAGAGAGAGAGAGAGAGAGAGAGAGAGAGAGAGAGAGAGAGAAGGAGGGAGGGAAACTGTGTAATGAAGATGTAGTGCATTGCAGGTAAAATGCACAGAGCTGCTTACAGCGGCCAGGAAAACAAGAAAATTAGTGGCCACACTGGAGGCATGAGGAGAAAGAGAGTGGAACAAGATTGAGACAGGTGCTGAGACAGGTGCTGAGACAGGTGCTGAGACAAGTGCCAAGACAAGTACTGAGACAGGTGCTGAGACAGGTGCTGAGACAAGTGTCAAGAGATGTACTGAGACAGGTGCTGAGACAGATACAAAGACAGGTATTGAGACAGGTGCTGAGACAGATGCTGAAACAGTTATTGAGACTAGTGCTGAGACAGGTAGTGAGACAGGTGCTGAGACAGTTATTGACACTAGTGCTAAGACAGGTACTGAGAGAGGTACTTAAACAGTTATTGGGACAGGTGCTGAGACAAATGCTGAGACATTCATTAAGACTAGTGCTGAGACAGGTACTGAGACAGTTATTGAGACTAATGCTGAGACAGTTACTGAGAGAGGTGCTGAGACCGTTATTGAGACTAGTGCTGAGACAGTTACTGAAAGAGGTGCTGAGACAGTTATTGAGACTCATGCTGAGACAGTTATTGAGACTGGTGCCGACACAGTAACTGAGAGAGGTGCTGAGACAGTTATTGAGACTAGTGCTGAGACAGTTACTGAAAGAGGTGCTGAGACAGTGATTGAGACTAGTGCTGAGACAGTTACTGAGACAGGTACTGAGACAGTTATTGAGACTAGTGCTGGGACAGGTACTGATAGAGGTGCTGAGACAGGTACTGAGACTAGTGCTGAGAGAGGTAAGTCAAGTCAAGAAGCTTTTATTGTCATTTTAAACATATATATCTGATGCAGTTCACAGTGAAATGAGACAATGTTCCTTCAAAACCCTGATGCTACATAAAACAACATGGAGCTACATCACACAACATTAGAGCTACATAAGAGAACAGAGTTAAGACTAAGGTCAATCTTATTTACATACAGTTCATCGTGTGCAACCAAATGCAAACTGTGCAGACAAAAAGACAATGCAGACAGACAACACAAGACAGATACACAAAATAGAGAATAGCAACGACCAGTAAACCTACTGTATGTTATACAGTAAAATGTGCAAAAAAAAGACTATAAACAAGAGTGTACTTGTAAACATAAACACAATCACAGACTGGATGTGAGGCCCAAATGCTTCAGCACCTCTTACCTGATAGTAGAAGTGTGTGTGTGAGGGGTGTGTGTGAGAGGTGTGTTTGAGGGGTGTGTGTGAAGAGTGTGTGCGAGGGGTCGTCCACAATGCTGTTGGATGCAGCGTGTGGTGTAAATGTCCATGATAGAGGAGAGACTCCAAAGGTTTTCTCAGCTGTCCTCACTATCCTCTAAAGTGCCTTGTGATCTGAGACAGTGCAGTTCCCAAACCAGGCAGTGATGCAGCTGCTCAGGATGCTCTCAATGGTCCCTCTGCAGAACATGGTTAGGATTGGGGAGAAAGATGATCTAGTGCTGAGATATGTGCTGAGACTAGTGCTGAGACAGGTACTGAGAATAGTGCTGAAACAAGTGCTTAGCAGTTATTTAGACAGGTACTGAGACAGGTACTGTGACTAGTGCTGAGACAGGGACTGAGACTAGTGCTGAGACAGGTACTGAGACTATTGCTGAGACAGGGACTGAGACTAGTGCTTAGCAGTTATTTAGACTAGTTCTGAGACAGGTACTGAGACAGGTACTGTGACTAGTGCTGAGACAGGTACTGAGACTATTGCTGAGACAGGGACTGAGACTAGTGCTGAGACAGGTACTGAGACTAGTGCTGAGACTGGTGCAGAGACAGGTGCTGAAACTAGTGCTGAGACAGGTACTGAGACAGGTGCTGAGACTAGTGCTGAGACAGGTACTGAGACAGGTACTGTGACTAGTGCTGAGACAGGTACTGAGACTAGTGCTGAGACTGGTGCAGAGACAGGTGCTGAAACTAGTGCTGAGACAGGTACTGAGACAGGTGCTGATACTAGTGCTGAGACAGGTACTGAGACAGGTGCTGAGACTAGTGCTGAGACAGGTACTGAGACAGGTGCTGAGACTAGTGCTGAGACAGGTACTAAGAGTAGTGCTGAGACTAGTGCTGAGACAGGTACTAAGACTAGTGCTGGGACAGGTGCTGAGACAGGTAATGAGAAAAAAAAATCAGTCAGTGAGTCCACTGTGGCCCTTTTCCCAAACCGCACCCCCTAATCAATAGATATAAGCCACATGAACACCACAGTCATTCTACTTAATCGTGTCCCAAACCACACACTATTTCCTATAAAGGCCACATGAACACCATCATTATTTCACTGTGGGCACGTCTCAAACAGCACATATCGTTTATATATGCCACATTAAACCACCTTACTTATTGTACTGTAGGCGTGTCCTGAACCACACATGCTTTTCCGCATAGAGGTTACATGAACACTATCATCATTCCTCTGTGGGTGTGTCCCAAACCGTACACCCTAACCTTATATAGACTCCAGGACACATCTTAATCATTCTACCTTGGACATGTCCTAATCACACACCCTATCCTGTTTCCTATATAGGCCACAGAAATTGGTCCATTGTGGGCGTGTCCCAAATACCACATCTTATTTTCTATGCAATCTACAAGAACAACATGATTGGTCCATTGTTGGCGTGTCCCAAACAAGTATTCTATTTATTATATAGGGTAGGGGGAACACCATGATTGGTCTACTGTGGGTGTGTCCCAAACTGTGCATCCTGGTCCCTATATAGTCTACAGGACAACATATTTGGTCTACTGTGGGCGTGTCCCAAATGGCTCATACTATACACCATAAAGGCTATAGGAACACCATAACTGGTCTACTATGGGCGTGTCCCAAACCACACACTGGAGTTGAGTGGATCATTTGTGTTCAGAGAGAATAACTGATGCTGACACTCTTTTAGAGAGTCTGTTAGAGAAGTGTGTGTGTGTGTGTGTGTGTGTGTGTGTGTGTGTGTGTGTGTGTGTGTGTGTTATGTGTGAGTTATCGATACACACTGATCGATGCGGGTCCTTCACCCGCCTGGTGCCACACACATCAATTTATCCCAGTGATCTTGTTTCCCTCTCTCCATCTCTCTGTCTCCATTTCGGGGTGTGTGTGTCTGTTTCTCTCTTTTCTTTTTCTTTCATTTGTCCTTTTAGTTTTTTCCCTTTTTTTTCTGTTGCATACTTTCTCTCTCTCTTTTTCACTCCTTCATATTCTTTTTTTTTTCCTCGTCCTTATCATTTTACAATTCACCAAAAAATCTTAAAAAAAATATTTCTCCCTTTTATTTTCCTTTTTTTACTCCTGCTGTAAATGATTTTCACTCCTTCTTTGCCTTTAGCCTTTTTATCTTTTCCTTTTCTGTTTTCTTTATCATTTTATCTGTTTCATTCTTTCTGATGGAGTAGGGATAGTCACAAGCTTCAGATAGATAGATAGATGGACAGGTAGATTTTTTTTCTCTCCTTTCTCTCTCTCTCTCTCTCTCTCTCTCTCTCTCTCTCTCTCTCTCTCTCTCTCTCTCTCTTTCTCTCTCTCTCTCTCTCTCTCTTTCTTTTCATTACATGAAGCTGTAGTTTATGTAAATAAACAGTTGAGGTACGAGAGGAATAAAACACATGACCGTGTACTGTGATTGGATGATGGTAACCATGGAAACAACAACTATTTCTGCAAAGTCTTTGTGCTAAACAAATGAATGCGGTAGAGAATCTTATAATTGCAGCCTGCCTTTAGCTGTTATAGCGCTGATAGAGAAATGCACACGCACACACACACACACACACACACACACACACACACACACACACACACACACACACACACACACACACACACTGTGTGTTAATGAGTGTGAGTGCTGAGATTTGACCTTGGTGAACACAGGGTCCTGTATAGAAGTGTTTACTGTGAATCAGCTCTCAGAAGCCTTCATCAGACGTTCACTAACCACGAGTCAATCAGAGCTGGAGAGCGTAATTACACACCGTCAATATCCAATCAACACACACACACGCATGCACGCACTTGCGCACACACACACACACACACACACACACACACACACACACACACACACACACACACACAGACACACAGACACACACACACACAGCTGGAAACACAATTTGTTCTTAGATAAATCGCAGTGTTCCAATTAAACACATCTCATTCATTTTTTCAGTTTTTCTCTTCTTCTTCTTCCTCACCATTAGTCTTCTTCTTCCCCCCTTCCTCTTCTTCTTCCTCATAACCAGTCTTCTTCTTCCTCATCTCTTCTTCTTCCTCACCATTAGTCTTCTTCTTCCTCCCCCCTTTCTCTTCGTTTTCCTCATAATTAGTCTTCTTCTTCCTCACCCCTTCCTCTTCTTCCTCACCATTAGTCTTCTTCTTCCTCATCTCTTCTTCTTCTTCCTCATCATTAGTCCTCTTCTTCCTCATCTCTTCCCCTTCTTCCTCCCCCTTCCTCTTCTTCTTCCTCACCATTAGTCTTCTTCTTCCTTCTCTTCAACCTTCTTCTTCTTCCCCCTCTCTTTCTCTTTTTCTTCCCCCTCTCTCTGCCTTTTCTTTTATTCTTCCTCTCTTCCTCTTTTTCTTTCTTATCCCCCGTTCCTTTTGTTATTCCTCCTCATCCTTAACTTTCTTCTTGTCTTCATCCTTGCCTCTTCTTTTCTTCTTTCTGCTCTTCCCACTTTTTTTCCCTCTTTCTCTTTCCCCCTACTCTTCTTTCTTTCTTCCTTGCTTCCTTTTTCCTCCTAATTCTCTTCCCATTTCTTTACCTCTTCCTCTACTTCCATCTCATCTTTATTTTCTTCCTTCTTCTTTCATCAGGGACAAACGCACACCATTCACCTTCACTGTTGTTTTCTGTAAAGCTGCTTTGAGACAATGTCTGTTGTGAAAAGCGCTATACAAATAAACTTGACTTGACTTGACTTGACTTCTGTTTCCCCACTTCTGTTTATTCCTCTTCCTACTCTCTCATCCTTTGTCTCTTCCTTTCTTCCTCATCTGTATCCCATTGTTTTCCTCTTCAGCTTTCTATCTTTCAGTTCCTCTTCTTCCTAAAACTCTTTACCTTTATCCCCCTCTCCCTTTGTATATTTCTCTTTTTCAGTTCCCCCCCCTCTTCCTTCTGGTTCTATTTATGCTTCTTTCAATGTTTCCTTGTTTCTTATTTACTCTCTCTCTCTCTCTCTCTCTCTCTCTCTCTCTCTCTCTCTCTCTCTCTCTCTCTCTCTCTCTCTCTCTCTCTCTCTCTCTCTCTCTCTCTTATTCTCCCTCTCTCCAGGAGGTTGGCCTGGTTCTTTAGAGGTTTATTAAAAGTGTGTCGGAGTGAAAGGCTGAAGTTTCCACACTGTAACCAGACGGGTTTAAAAAGCACACAATAGTTGAGGAGGTATATGGACAGATGAAAAAAGAGATAGAAGGATAGAGAGACAGAGGGATAGAGATATAGCAGGGTAGAGAGACAGAGGGATAGAAAGATAGCAGGATAGAGAGAAATAATACATATATACACTATACACATGCGTTAAATGGCCAAAAGTGGGATTCTCCATTCACCTGAACTAGAAGATCCAAACCTGTTCCAGCATGGTAATGCTCCTGTGCACAAAGCCAGCTCTATGGAGATCTGCTTTACATGGATTGGAGTAAAAGATCTCGGACCCTCAACACTGCTAAACACCATTGGGATGAATGTGAATGCTGACTGGTTAGGAATGTGGGAAGGTACGAAAGATGGATGAATAAGTAAAAGGATAGGTGGGGGAGATGATGGAGGTTTTGGGTGATACAGGATTCAAGATTCAAGGTTTTTATGTCAATGCCACCATATGTGCAGACATACAGAGGAACTGAAATTCCCTTTCTCTTCTCTCTCATCACGTGTTCTTCATGCCATATAGAAAGTTTGTATAAGACGTGGGACAAAGATGACATCAGGCTATGCAAACATAGAAATGAACAAAAAGCACAATAGACAGACAGACAGACAGACAGGTGGGTGGGTGGACTGACAGACAGACAGACAGACAGACAGGTTGGTGGGCAGACAGACAGACTGACAGACAGACAGGTGGGTGGGCATACAAACAGACAGACAGGTGGGCGGGCAGACAGACAGGTGGGCGGGCAGACAGACAGACAGACAGACAGACAGGTGGGCGGGCAGGCAGACAGACAGACAGACAGACAGACAGACAGACAGGTGGGCGGGTAGACAGACAGACAGACAGACAGACAGAGACAGACAGGTGGGTGGGCAGACAGACAGACAGACAGACAGACAGACAGACAGACAGACAGACAGACAGACAGACAGACAGACAGACAGACAGGTGGGCGGGCAGACAGACTGACAGACAGACAGACAGAAAGGTGGGCTGTCAGGCAGGCAGACAGACAGACAGGCAGACAGACAGACAGACAGACAGACAGACAGGTGGGCGGGTAGACAGACAGACAGACAGACAGAGACAGACAGGTGGGTGGGCAGACAGACAGACAGACAGACAGACAGGTGGGCGGGCAGACAGACTGACAGACAGACAGACAGAAAGGTGGGCTGGCAGGCAGGCAGGCAGACAGACAGACAGGCAGACAGACAGACAGACAGACAGACAGATAGATAGATAGATAGATTTGTTCTTTAGCATAGCACCAGAAATCACTCTGCTTGCTGTGTCCTTCAAAATGTCTTTCTTTCCATCCTCTTTTTTCATTTCTCATAAATATTTTCACTTATTTTGGCTTTTTCCGTTCATACAACAAAAAACACACTCGATATCTATGGCATGCATTTCATTTCTGCTTCCACACGTAAACTAGGCTCAGATGAATGAGGGTGAAATGTATTTCCGGATGCAGATGATAAAAAGGTCTCTGACATGCAATATCTTGACGGGGACATAATATAAATTAGTGTTAATATTAGCATGAGCGCTAGAACTACATTCTCCTGAATAATAAACTCTGAGATTATACACAGACTTTCATCAGGTTTTCTCCATATCACTGATGTGCTCTGTGTCTTGGTGTGGGCTCATCATCACAGATAAAATGTCAGGTGTTTAATAATGAGCTATAATGTAACACTCTCTCTCTCTCTCTCTCTCTCTCTCTCTCTCTCTCTCTCTCTCTCTCTCATTTACTCTGCATTATAACTGTATAAAATAACCAATAGCACAGCAGCTGTTTGGGAAAGAGTTTTAGTTGGACGAACAAACAAACGTTGTCATTATGGGGTTTTGTTTGTAGAACTTTCTCTGCGCCTGACAGTTTTTTCATTTGCTGCATTCAGATTGGTTCAGCATAATCATGTGATTAGAAATAAAAAAAAAAAACAACTAACAAAGTACAAAGGGTAAAATGTAATACCATATAATAAACAAATCTAAAATTAAAAAAAATATATAAAAAAGAAATAATAAAATAAATAAATAATACTATTATTGCTATAATTTTATTTATTAGTAATAATAATAATATGAATAATAATAATAACCCAGCCATTATGGATGCACAAGCCAGTGCACTCTTAGTGCCGGTCCCAAGCCCGGGTAAATGGGGAGGGTTGCGTTAGGAAGGGCATCCAGCGTAAAAACATGTGCCAAATCAAATATGCGGATCACAAATGAGAATTTCATACCGGATCGGTCGAAGCCCGGGTTAACAACGACCGCCACAGGTATCGTTAGCCGACAGGGTACCGGTGGAAATTGGGCTACTGTTGGCCGAAGGAGGAGAAGGAGAGGAGGAAGACGTCTACAGAGACGGCAGGAAAAGGAGCAGTGTAGGAGAGTAGAGGTTCGGGTTGGTACTTTAAATGTTGGTACTTTGACGGGTAAAGGGAGAGAAATAGCTGATATGATGGAGAGAAGAAAGGTAGATGTGTTGTGTGTTCAGGAGACCAAGTGGAAAGGGAGTAAGGACAGGAACATTAAGGGTGGGTTCAAACTGTTCTATCATGGTGTGGATGGAAAGAGAACTGGTGTAGGGGTGATTCTGAAGGAAGAGTACTGTAAGAGTGTGGTGGAGGTGAAGAGAGTTTCTGATAGGGTGATGAACGTGAAGCTGGAAGTTGAAGGGTTGATGATAAATGTCATCAGTGCCTATGCTTCACAAGTTGGCTGTGAGATGGAGGAGAAGGAAAGATTCTGGAGTGAATTAGATGAAGTGGTAGATGGTGAACCTAGGAATGAATGATTGGTGATTGGGGCAGACTTTAATGGGCATGTAGGTGAAGGGAACAGAGGTGATGAGGAGGTGATGGGTAGGTATGGTTTTAAGGAGAGGAATGTGGAAGGGCAGATGGTGGTAGATTTTGCTAAAAGGATGAAAATGGCAGTGGTGAACACGTATTTTAAGAAGAAGGAGGATCATAGGGTGACGTATAAGATTGGAAGAAGGTGCACACAGGTGGACTATGTTCTATGTAGGAGATGCAACCTGAAGGAGATTGGAGACTCTAAGGTGTTGGCAGGGGACAGTGTAGCTAGACAGCATCGGATGGTGGTCTGTAGGATGGTTTTGGAGGCGAAGAAGAAGAGGAGGAGAGTAAGGACTGAAAGAAGAATAAGATGGTGGAAACTTAAGGAGGAAGAGTGTAGTGTGAGGTTCAGGGAAGAGGTCAGACAGGGGCTCGGTGGTGTTGAAGAGGTGTTGGATGATTTGGCAACTACTGCAGGAGTGATGAGGGAGGCAGCTAGAAAAGTACTTGGTGTGACATCTGGAAATAGAAAGCAAGACAAGGACATGGTGGTGGAATGAGGAAGTGCAGGAGAGCATGAGGAAAAAGAGGTTGGCAAAACAGAAGTGGGATAGAAGAGTGATGAGAAAAGTAGGCAGGAGTACAAGGAGATGCGGCAGCAGGTAAAGAGGGATGTGGCGAAAGCCAAGGAAAAGGCATATGAGGAGCTGTATGAGAGGTTGGACACCAAGGAAGGAGAAAAGGATTTATACCGATTGGCCAGTCAGAGGGACCGAGCTGGGAAGGATGTACTGCAAGTTAGAGCAGTAAAGGATGGAGAGGGAAATGTGTTGACTAGTGTGGAGAGTGTGTTGAGAAGGTGGAGGGAGTATTTTCAGCAGCTGATGAATGAAGAAAATCAGAGAGAGAGAAGGTTGGATGATGTGCAGTTGGTGAAGCAGGATGTAGGTAGGATTAGTAAAGAGGAAGTGAGAGCAGCAATTAAGAGGATGAAGAGTGGAAAGTCGGTTGGACCAGATGACATACCGGTAGAAGCGTGGAGATGTTTAGGAGAGATGGCAGTGGAGTTTTTGACCAGGTTGTTTAACAGGATTTTGGAAGGTGAGAAGATGCCTGAGGAATTGAGAAGAAGTGTGCTGGTACCGATCTTTAAGCATAAAGGAGATGTGCAGACCTGCAGTAACTACAGGGGAATTAAGTTGATCAGTCACACCATGAAGTTATGGGAAAGAGTAGTGGAAACCAGGCTGAGAGAAGAGGTGACCATCTGTGAGCAACAGTATGGTTTCATGCCGAGGAAGAGCACCACAGATGCCTTATTTGCTTTGAGGATGTTGATGGAGAAGTATAGAGAAGGACAGAAGGAGCTGCATTGTGTATTTGTGGATTTAGAGAAAGCGTACGACAGGGTGCCGAGAGAGGAGTTGTGGTATTGTATGAGGAAGTCAGGTGTGTCAGAGAAGTATGTGAGGGTGGTGCAGGACATGAATGAGGACAGTGTGATGGCGGAGAAGTGTGCAGTAGGTACGACAGACTGGTTCAGGGTGAAGGTTGGACTGCATCAAGGATCGGCCCTGAGCACTTTCCTGTTTGCAGTGGTGATGGACAGGTTGACGGACGAGGTCAGACAGGAGTCTCCCTAGACTATGATGTTTGCGGATGATATTGTGATTTGTGGTGAGAGTAGGGAGCAGGTTGAGAAGAGCCTGGAGAGGTGGAGATATGCGCTGGAGAGAAGGGGAATGAGAGTCAGTAGGAGTAAGACAGAGACGGATGGAGACTGATGATCCGCTGTGGCGACCCCTAATGGGAGCAGCCGAAAGAATAATAATAATAATAATAATAATAATAATAATAATAATAATAATAATAATAATAATAATAATTAATGTTAAACAGACAGGTGGGTAAGTAAATAGGATGAAGAGATGGATGGATGGATGGATGGATGGATGGATGGATGGATGGATAAGCAGATAGGTAGATAGATAGAAGGATGGAATAATTAGCAATTAAAAAATAATAAATTCTATCTATCTATCTATCTATCTATCTATCTATCTATCTATCTATCTATCTATCTATCTATCTATCTATCAATCTATCTATCTATCTATCTATCTATCTATCTATCTATCTATCTATCTATCTATCTATCTATCTATTTCTGATAAATGGTGAACTGGTTACTGTAGTATGAAAGAAGTTTGTTTGAAATCTTTGCAAATTTATAAAAAAAAAAAAACAGAAATGACATGTACATAAGTATTTACAGCCTTTGCTCAATACTTAAAGCTTGTTTTGAAACCAGTTTCAGCCTCAAGTCTTTTTGAGTTTAATGCTACAAGCTTTTGGGCAGTTTCTTCCATTCCTCTTTGCAGAACCTCTCAAGCTCCATCAGGTAGGATGGGGAGCATCTGGTATACAGCCAATTTTCAGATCTCTCCAGAGATGTTCAATCGGGTTCTAGTCTGAGCTCTGGCTGGGTCACTTGAGAACATTCACAGTCGTCCCATAGCCACTCCTTTGTTATCTTGGCTGTGTGTTTAGGGACGTTGTCCTGTTGGAAGATGATCTGTTGTCCTAGTCTGAGGTCCGCTCTGGAGCAGGTTTTTATCAAAGAGGTCTCTGTACATTGCTGCATTCATCTTTCCCTCGATCCTGCCAGTCTCCCAGTTCCTGCTGCCTATAAACATCCCCACAGCATGATGCTACCATCACCATGCTTCACTGTAGGGATGGTATTGGCAAGGTGATGAGCGGAGCCTGGTTTCCTCAAGATATGACGCTTGGCTTTCAGGCCAAAGAATTCAAACTTTGTTTCTAATCGGCTGAGAATCCTTCAGGTGCCTTTTGGCAAACTCCAGGTGGGCTGTCATGTGCCTTTAACTAAGAAGTGGCTTCCATCTGGCCACTCTACCATACAGGCCTGATTGGTGGAGTGCTGCAAAGATGGTTGTTCTTCTGAAAGGTTCTTCTTTCTCCACAGATAAATGCTGGAGCTCTTTCAGAGTAACCATCTGGTTCTTGTTCACCTCCCTGCCCTGTTCACCTAAGGCCCTTCACCCCTGATCGCTTAGTTTGGCTGGGCGGCTCTGCTCTAGGAAGAGTCCCGATGGGTCCCAACTTCTTCCATTTACAGAGGATAGAGGTCACTGTGCTCATTGGGACCTTCAATGCTGCAGAAATGTTTCTGTCCCCTTCCTTAGATCTGTGCCTTGATACGATCCTGTCTCTGAGGTCTACAGACAATTCCTTGGACTGCATGGCTTGCTTTCTGCTCTGACACACACTGTTATCTGTGGGACCTTCTATAGACAGATGTGTGCCCTTTTCAATTATATCCAATCAACAAAATTTTCCACAGGTGGACTCCAATCAAATTGTAGAAACATCTCAAGGATGATCAGTGAAAACAGAATGCACCAGAGCTACATTTTAAGTGTCATTTTAAGTGTCATGGCGATGGCTGTATGTACTTATGAACATATGATTTTTTATTGATATATGATTTCAAACAAACTTCTGTCATTACGTGGTTTTGTTTGTAGAATTTATAGGAAAATAATGAATTGAATCCATTTTGAAATTAGAGCTGTAACGCTGTGGAAACTTTGTGGATGCACTGTACAGCACACATGACAGGAGTGTGTTTCCACGTCCTGAACAAACAGCTCCTCCTCTTCCTCATCATCGTCCTCCTCTTCCTCACCCCGAGACATCCTGAAATTCTTCCACCTGCTCATTACCATCCCACCCATATCTCCTCCTCACCACATTTCACAAGAACATATATTAAATTCTCTGAATGTGATCCGTTCCTCCGAGGCTTCACCAATAAAATTTCCTTCCTTCTGTTTTTTTCCTCTGGATGCTATTTTAAGACTTTCCAGTGATTTAACATTCCTCCTGAAAAGTGCTGGGTTTTCTCACCTCCGTCGGAGAAAGCTTTTTTCTTCGCATCCCATGAGGTTTGAGGACAGAGAGGGATTCTGGGTAATGGAACAACATTTCGTCACTTACTCACCCTCCACCATCGTTCCATCCAATCACCCTCCCCCCCAATCCTCCTGTTTCTGTCCATCCAATTAAATCAGTAGGATTAGAAGATTGAAACATCTAATAATACAGTCAAATTTACTTACAGTAATAATAATACACTGTATTTTCTGAAGTTTTTAGAAATTAGTTTATTAGAGGGACAACGCATGTAGGACGTTTTGGAGACAAGGTGAGGGAGGTGAGATTGAGATGGTTTGGACATGTGCAGAGGAGGGACATGGGGTATATCTGTAGGAGAATGCTGAGGATGGAGCCACCAGGAAGGAGGAAAAGAGGAAGGCAAAGGAGCAGGTTTATGGATGTGGTGAGGGAAAACATGCAGGTAGTTGGTTTGAAAGAGGCAGATGTAGAGGACAGGGGGGTATGGAGACGGATGATCCACTGTGGCGACCCCTAATGGGAGCAGCCAAAAGAAGAAGAAGAAGATTTTCTGAAGTTTGTGGACAATTCACCATTAGATTGGGATGTGCTTCTTTTTGGAACAAGCCATTCCACATTTAATCTCCATTCACTCTTATAATAAGCTCCAGTCTTCTCTAAAGATGTTCTACACACATCCAATCCATCTACACCAGATCTTCATGGAGCTGGATTTGTGCACAGGGGCTTTGTCATGTTGGAACAGGTTTGGGTCTCCTGGAAAATTTCATGGTACCGCATCCAAAGACACAATCGTGTGTGTCCACCTTAGTAGAAAAAGTTTGGTAAAAAGAAACACATATGGCTGGAAAAAACTGGTGTTCCAATACTTTTGGCATGGATGAAAGTTAATAGATTTTTAGACCTCAAATAGGAAAACATGTATATGAATGAGAAATGCACATACGAGTGTAACAAACAGTCTGACTTATTTCTGAACATTTATGTAATTTGCCAAAAGTATTAGGACACCTGACCTATCCAGCCATATGTGGTTTTCTTCTCAATCTGTTCCCACAAAGTTGGAGGCACACAATTGCATAGACATGAAATTTCCCCTTCAGTTGAACCAGAAGACCTGAACATGTTCCAGCATGACAATGCAAACCCTGTGCACAAAGCCAGCTACATAAAGATCTTCTTTCCATGTGTTGGATGTGTGTGGAAGATCTTCTGCTACGGAGCTTCAACAATATTGAGGATGAATGTGAACGCTGACTGCACCCTCAGGCCTCCTCACCTCCATCAGTACTTGTTTTTACTAACACCTTTGTATCTGAATGAATCTCTACAAAATCTTCACAAAATTTAGTGGAACATCTTCCCAAAAGAGTGGATTTGAGCATTAGAGGAAATGGAGATTAAATGTGGAATAGAATGTAAAAAAAAAAATCATTACATCCTTACATGAGGCCCAGTTTGTTGCCTCTGATGACCAGAGTTTTGTCCAGAATAATGAAATTTTTTTTATTTGTAGGTTTGTGACATGTAATAGTCAAAGTTGAGAAGAAATAAAAACAAAAAGGGGGGGGGGATACTTTTGCAACGTTCTTTAAAAACCCTTTGAGAACTTTATTTGAGAAATAGACCTGGATATTTAGTGTTAAAGTGAGAAGCATGACATTTGGAGGCGAGTCGATCGAGCCTGTAGTGATATTTTATTATTAACACTCAGTGTGTAGTGTCTGGGGGGGGATGTTAGGGGAGGGGAGGGGTCGGGGGAGCGGGGGGGTCGTGTAGCGAGGGTTGTGTAGAGCACCAGCGTGCTTCCTGCTGCTTGACCGCCGGAGATTTCGAGCGCTGATGGAGTTATTGATCATGCAGGCATTAAAATGATGTCTGCAGCCGCTGAACGCCGATGACAGAAGCCTCCATTAATCAGGAAATCGATTGCAAAGTCGAAGAACCTGTGAGACTGGAGGGGCCGGGAAAAAAATCTCCCATCATCCCTCGGTGTGTGGGAGAGTGCTCGCAAGATCGCCAAGACTTCCTGTATTTACTCCGTCCTCTTGCAGAACATCTGTATTCCATAGTGTGTGTGAGATGTGCATCATCTTAGTCAGGTGACCTAGTAATAATATACGATTTAATTTTTATTGATTTATAAGTTTAAAATGATAAATAAACATTGTATTGCTCAGATACACAACCATACACTGATTTTTCTTTGACAGTCTATGAGAGAAAAATGTAATAAAATCTAGAATGAATATACACTAAGACTGTGTAAATAATATATATTTATTAATACACACGAACAGTAAAACATATAACATGAGTAATGCAGGGTTCATTGGCAGAAGCACTTGGATTTATTATTCGAGTTTTTCTTAAAAAAGACAATAGAACACCAATTGATTAAATTGTTTAACCGACATCACAAATCTTCATATAATTTGAAATATAAACTCACGACATATGTGGCTTTCAACCCAGTACTTTTCTGGATTAATCCAGAACTGTATATCCATGGCACTTCATCATATATAACTTATTATCTTTTTGGGCAATATCAACTTTGATGATGGACAGTAAAGCTCAAAGTGTCTTCTTTCCAAAGATATTTAAATTGTGTATGTAGCACATTTTTATCAGGAACTGTTAACATTTAAATTTAGGTTGAGCATTTCAGCTGTGAGTCCAAAAATTTGGGCTGGGTGGGGTGGGGAGGGGCGAACCAGACATAGTCTCAGATAAATGTTTGTAGGAATGAAATTTTTCATGATATCTTCGTTCATTTTAAAATATAAAACTCATGAGAAATGTGGCTTTTAACCCATTACTTTTCCGGATTTCTTCCGGACTGATTTCATGTATTTATACAGTATATAAAGGAAATAATCTTTTTTTTTTTATAGTACTTCATCATCTATAACTTTCTACAACTTATCTTTTTGAGCAATATCAACTTTGAATAATAGACAGTGAAGCTCAAAGTTTATTCTTTTCAAAGATATTTCAATTGTGGTTGAAACACTTTTATCAGGAACTTACATTTAAATGTAGGTGGAACATTTTCAGCTGTGAGTCCCAAAAGCTGTGGTGAAGGCTAACAGGTTAAACTGGTAAAAATCATTCTTTCTCTCAAAGGAAGTTTTTAGTAAAAAAATGAGCAAGTAAATAAATAAATAAATAAATAAATAAATAAATAAATAAATAAATAAATAAGAAACGACTTGTAACTTAGTACATGAACACCAAAAAGTGGTGGTGAATGAAGTACAAAAACCATGTACTTAAGTTGAAGTAGAGATACAGAAGTTAAAATATTAGTATATATAGTAATAGTAATATTAGTATCCAAAGTACTATGATTTATTATGACTATAATGTTCCTATCATTATTTTTATCACAAAATTCTTTACTTAATCAACTCAGTTTATGTGTAAAAACTCGAATGTGACTCTCAGCACACTGATCTATTAATAGAATGATATTAAATACTGATTGATTTCTATTACAGTTATCACGGACCCAAAACCTTAATAAAATTCACCCAATAAGGTCTCGTGTGTTGTGGCGAGTTCGAGTCTAAATGTTCTGTTAAACTGATGCTGAACAGTATGTTTTTTGATCAGTAGATACACCAAACACTAATCACAACAAGTGATTAACACTCGAAACTGATTGGTGACTCGCTGCGTGTTTCACCAGTTATGTTTTTATCCTCATAAATAAAAAAAAAAGACTGATTTCACTAAATGTAGTTGTGTAAAAAGTAAAATATTTGACTTGGATCTTTGCTCTCCATTTATTAGTAAATCAGGGGCAAGGGAAAGAGATTGTAAAAGCCAGACAGGGATTTTTTTTATCTTCCTTTAATTTGTATATATATAAGAAATGTTGCCAAGTATTGTTTTACTAGGATTTTTTTTTTATTATTTTTTTTTTTTTTCAACAAAAACTACAACTCCCAGTCACAAATCCTAAACCTCTGGGATTATAAACACAAGGTTGGGGGTTTGAACCCCAGCACAAACTAAACCCTTGAGCCCTTGAGCAAGGCACTTAACCCTCCAGCAGCGCTGAACTTGCCAACGGACACCTGAAGGACTCTCAGACTGTGTTGGCAAATTCTAAGCGAGCTTCCATGGGTTTTGCAGAGGCTTTGAGAGGAGACTTTCATCTAGCCACTCTGACATAACGCCCAGCTTGGTGGAGTTCTGCAGTGATAGTGGTCCATCTGGAGTTCTGTCTCAGCTCCACACAGGATCTTCAAAGCTTAGTCAGAGTGACCATCACCTCTCTTACTAAGGCCCTTCTCTCCTGATTGCTCTTGGGGTGCCCAGCTAGTAGAAGAGTCCTGGAGGCCAGTGTGCTTTTGGGAATCTTAAGTGCTTCAATCGGATCTGTACCTTGCAACAATTTTGTCTCTGAGCTCTGCAGGAAGCTCTTTTCACCTGATATGTATTCTCAACTAGGAGTTCATCTATAGAGAGGCGTGTACCTTTCCAAATCAAGTCCAATCAATAAACCTTTCCACAGGTAGACTCCAGTCAGGATGTAGAAACATCTCATGGAACAATCAAGTTGCAGCAAAGGTATTAAATACTTATTTACGTGTGATATTTCGGGTTCTTCCATTTTAATGAATGTACAGACATTTCTGTTTCCACTTTGTAATCATGAGGTACTGAGTGTAGATGAACAAGAATGCACTGTACAGCCGAAATGACTCTTACGCTCTGTTTCACTTAGCTACTGATTGAACACAGGTGGACTAAATTACAAGCCGACACGCTCTCTCGATCTATATAAGAAACTCATATGTTACGTTGACACAAATCCGGATCAATTTGAGTTCAGAAAACACTATCGTTTTTAATCATTTCCCAAATCGCACGATAAAACGTCTGAAAATGCTCACATCTCCGTACCAAAACGTCTGTTTATTTACTTTTTCCGGCTCTTTGAAACGTCGCAGCAACATCAAGGAACGTTTTATTTAAATGGACCGAAGGCGAGATGGAGTTGTTGCTGCGAAAAACACCTGAGAATAAAGTATAAAGTGAGAACATAGACTGGGAGACAAAACAAATACGGCGGAATATCCGAGCGCTTCAATTGACAGTATCCTGCTGTTGATGTTGCTCACCTCCGCAGTAAGGGCGAGCTGACAAAACTCATAAAAACCACAACATGACACAATTACCGTGCTACATGGTCCACCATCTTGGCTGAATTGGTCACGTGACTAAAAGTGCGCCATCATTTTTAGAAGCCTATGCGCTGGATCCTGAATGCAAATCGGCCGACCTTTGCCTGTGTTTTAATACAACGCTGTTCTTCAATTTGGATTTCAATGCCTGTGAATCTATCTTTAATAACTCGCTCAGATTTTCCTCGAATTGTCTTATCAACAGCACCACAAGGAGCTTTTTTTTCCTTCTGTATATCATTTTGAGAACTCGGAAGTTTCAAGGCTTGACATTGAGCTACAACTCGACAAAAATGTACTCAGCTGGAGCCACGTTATCATGGATATATTCCCTGTTCTGTGTTCTTCAAGCTGCTGGTCTTTCGTCCATAGATTGAATCGCGAAGTCCCGGCTGTAATTTGACGTAAGACATGAGCAATTTCTCCTCCATGTCACGCCAGTGGACGCCGGAGTAATGGAGGAGCAGCGGAGTGGCAGACTGACACCTGTAACCAGAACCTCAAATTAGAAATGCCAAGAAAAGAGGAGATCGCTCCGATGTGTCTTCTGGTACAAATCCCTCTGGGGGATGGACGAGTCAAGAACAAGGATGCCCATCCTGGAGTGGGACTGTCACTCTTGTTCTCGTTCTTTTCGGACATGATCGAGATGCTCGGAGACTCCTTTGAGCGTCTTCTTTTTACACCTTTATTAACACTTGAAGAGCAGCGAGAAACTTTGCTGATTGCAAAGTGAATAATATCAGTCATTACGGCGGAGGCCTCCTGCAGAGAGCAGCTGTTAAATTGTCATGCGATTTCTCGTGATTTATGCAAATGCAAAGGTTTTACGCCACATACGTAGCTGCTCGGCTGCCAATCATCGGTAATGTGATTTCTGAAATCTGAAGAAGCTTGGTGGGGATGGGGCTGGGGTAAAGGGGGGCGGGGGGGCGTTAAAAAACAGCTAAAAGGATGAAGATACCTTCATTAGTTCTGCTAAATTGACGATTGAAGCGTCAGTCCAACCGGAGACGGACGGGAGAGAGCCCTGCTGCAACGATGGACCGCTTCACAGCAAGAGACAGAAAAGTAAGACAGAAGGTCATGCAGAAAATACCGACAGATCGCTCAAATCAACATCTCATTGCTAATTCCTCTGGCTTTTAAACACAGCATTGTCAATATTTCTAACAATTCAGAGAGATTAACAAGAAGACAAGTGCGTGAGGTGTTACAGGACGTGCCTGATGTGGAGGTAAAGAACATAATGTTCTAATGGTGTAAGGTCTCACACCTAGCCTTGGATTAACACCTTATACCATGATCACGTCCAAACATTGACGACTTAAAGATGTCATTGAGGTTTGCAGAGCGAAGCTGACTGAACTACGTCCAGCTGCTCCGAATGACAGCCATAGATAAAATACTTTCACATTCATACTCATAAGTTTTAATAAATAGTTTAAGTTCAAGTTTGTTTCTATTGCACTTTTTACAATGGACAATGTCCCAAAGCAGTTTTACAGAATTTAAGAAATTATGTGTATTAATCCCTGATGAGCAGCCGTGGCGACTGTGGCAGGAAAAACTTCCTAAGATGTTATGAGGAAGAAACTTTGAGAGGATCCAGACACAAAAGCAGAACCCATCCTCATTTGGGTGACATCAAGAGTGTGATTATAGTCTTTAAACAATACAGAACACTGGAGAGTGAGAACTAACATGAGCACTGGAGTGTGTGATTATGAGTGATGATCTTTCTACAGTCTTATACAGTCAGTTGAGATTATGGAACCAGGAGCTACTGAGCAACTCATAAAATAGCTCAACATCTGAGATCATCACAGATCCAACACCAGCTTCTCCATGCCAGAGCCTTTAAACACTCAAAGAGGTCCAATGTCCAAACTCTACATGAGGTGGGATCCAAATGGCGCTGGAACGTCTTGAGATGTTTTGGGATGTTTGCAGATCCGCATCTACTACTTTGAAGGTCCATAATCTTCATGAGGTGGGACGTGACTGAAGCTGTTGATATGTGCTACATCTCCAGTGATAAGGAAGCTGTTGGAGTTAACTCTTGGTGCACTTTTCCCATCATATTGCTCTTTTATTTTCCGGGGTCGTGAAATTCATCACATGCCTCGACCCATTTTTCCACATTTACATTTACGGCATTTTGCAGATGCCCTGAACTTTTCTTCATAGAACTGACTAGTAGAGGGGGTAAGGGCCTTGCTCAGGAGCCCAGGAGTAAGTGATTAGTGATCCTGGGATTTAAACTCACGACCTTCTGATATGAACCTACTGTTGAAGATGCTGTTATAGAAAACTAATTTAGCAGTACGGTTATATGATAATAAGTTGTGAATGAAAAAATTGACAGGACTTTCAAAGATCCTAGAAAACATAAAACAGATGCGTTCAAGGAAAATTGCAATTATATCACATGGCGCTCGTTGTCTTGAAACCTCAAGGGGAAACAGTCCATGATATAATTGCATGACAAGCAAATTTGTATCAGGGTAAGAAATGGAGCAAAATCTGAATGTACATTTCATATAAGCAATTGAGCTATTGGGTTAAGGGCCTTTCTCAGGGGCCCGGGAGAGACATCTTGGTGTGGCTGGGATTTAAACTCAACAACATTCAGATCCAAAGGCCTTAACCAATAAGCTACACTTCCACAAATTTCATTTGCGATGGTTGTGAAGTTGATTTGGCTTTTCTGTAAAAATTTGAATTCCCAATTACTTTTGCTTTTTGATATAAAAGTAATTTTATTTTTTTACCTGATGATTTATAATTTCTTTTTGGTCTGGTTCAGCGTTTTTAACTCTTTATTTGAGAAACATCTCTGAAAGTGATGGATGGATTAAATCCCCCTACACTCCATCTCTCTATATTCTGTACATTTATTGAAAAAAACCTTCCTTTTCCTTTCCTCCTTCCAGAAAAGATAGACTGCATGTTTACACACACACACACACACACACACACGCACACACACACACGCACACACACACACGCACACGCACACACACACACACGCACACACACACACACGCACACACACACACACTATAATCCAGAGTCAGTGTTTTCTGCTCCTAGAATCACTTCTCAGCTGTTTTCTTTTTTTTTTTTGCCCCCGTCATGGGTGAAACCGTATTACATCACCCTGGTTTCAGACGAGTAACGGCGCCTCGGCTAACAAGTGCTAATGCTCGCTAAATCCATCATGTGTGTCAGGATCCAGCTGGAGCCCGGGGTCACCCTCGCCATCTATCCTCCAGCACTGCGAGTGTCGGTCTGATGGATGAGGTCACTCAAAGGTACGCTGCTTTTCCACCCCATCACACACACACACACACACACACACACACACACACACACACACACACATTCTCAAACTGAGAAAAGCCGTTTCGCACATACAGTATAAACACACCTTTTATCTTTCTTTCTGTCTCTGGGGGAAATCAGGATGTTGCCAGGATGCCACATCAGAACTCCTTAGTGAAGAAGGTGGAGTTTTCAGTGTGTTAGCAAAACAGGCACAGTTTTTGTGCTCCTTAGAAAAGGAGGTGTGGCCTCTTAATTTTACCAAGGGAGGTGTGGCCTCTCAGTCTCAATAAAGGTGCTTTGGTATGGTGAGAAAAATGTGGCCTCTCAGACTTAGTAAAGGAGGTGTGGCCTCTCAGACTTATTACAGTAGGTGTGGCCTCTCAGACTTATTAAAGGAGTTGTGGCCTCTAAATCCTAGTAAAGAAGGTGTGGCCTCTCAGTCTTAATAAAGGTGCTTTGGTATGGTGAGAAAAATGTGGCCTCTCAGACTTAGTAAAGGAGGTGTGGCCTCTCAGACTTATTAAAGGAGTTGTGGCCTCTAAATCCTAGTAAAGAAGGTGTGGCCTCTCAGTCTTAATAAAGGAGGTGTGGCCTACTATTCTTAGTAAAAGAGGTATGGCCTCCCAGTCTTAGTGAAATAGGTGTGGCCTACTATTCTTAGTAAGGGAGGTGTGGCCTCCCAGTCTTAGTGAAATAGGTGTGGCCTCTCAGCCTTAATAAAGGAGTTGTGACCTCTCAGTCTTAATAGAGCAGGTGTGACCTCTCAGTCTTAATAGAGGAGGTGTGGCCTACTATTCTTAGTAAAGGAGGTGGGGCCTCCCAGTCTTAGTAAAAGAGGTGTGGCCTCTCTGTCCTAATAAAGAAGGTGTGGCCTACTAGTTTTAGTAAAGAAGGTGTGGCCTATGAGTCTTAGTGAAATAGGTGTGGCCTCCCAGTCGTAGTGAAGGAGGTGTGGCATACTAGTCTTAGTAAAAGAAGTCAGTTTTAATGAACCAGGTGTGGCCTCTCAAACTTAGTGAAGGAGGTGTGGTCTGTATCTTAGTGTCAGTGAAAAAGGCGTGGCCTCTTGAATCCTATAGATTTATTTCTTGAGACCCCACAGCAGTTGCAGTGCAGCAGGTGAGTGTCTCATTAGTCTCCTGACACAGCAGCACAGTTTTTAGAGTAAAATCGAAAGAAAGTGGACGAGTGCGAGGTGAGGTGGGCTTAGTTTCTGATCATTTTTTAACTGGTTTAAGCAGAACAGATTTAAAGATCTCTGTACAGATTGAATTCTGACCACTGGGGTCAGAGGTCCCTGGAGAAATGTAAATATCATTTCTACAAGAAAAGATGAGAAGACTTTATTGATCCCAGGAGGAAATGAGAGAATACTTTCTCTCTCTCTCTCTCTCTCTCTCTCTCTCTCTCTCTCTCTCTCTCTCTCTCTCTCTCTCTCCTTCCTTCCCTTACTCTCTCTCATTCTCTCTGAGAATTCATTGCATGAGTGTGCCCCCGCTCACCTCACATCATTCACCCTCTCTGACTGAACGCTCGTATTGAGCGCAGTTTAATGACATTCCGTACTCCAGGTTTCAGCCTCTCCACCAATCAGGACCAATCAGACTTCATCCTCAGGGTGCACATCATCAATAAACAGGAAATAACCAGCAAAGTTCTAGTGATGACGAATCAGCGGGGGTAGTGATTCCGACGTGACTGTTGAACTGTTCTGATGGAAAAAAAACATCTCACGACATGCTTTTATTGGAAAATATCTGAACGACAGAGTGGTGTGATGAATTCGAGTGTAGCACAACATGCTAGTTTCAAAACCAAACCAGACAACGTAAATTAAATCAGCTATAAAAATCAAGGAGGGGGTTACTGCATTGGACTCTGGATTGGAAGGTCACTAGTTCAAATCCCAGTACCACCACTGCTGGGCCCTTGAGCAACCTCATCTGCTTGGTTGTAAGTCACTCTGGATAAGGGTGGCTACAGGCTGGGTTCAGAGCATAGAGTACAGCTCCCCTAGAGCACAGGGGGTTAAATGTCTTGCCCAGATTGGCAGCTTTTTGAGACCGGGGCTTGAACCTCCAACCTTATAATCAGAAACATTTGAACACTGAGCTACTTCCCAGTAAATAGCGTTATCTCTTTATGAAGACTTCTTCCATCAACAAACAAGCCTAAGAATAGACAACTATTTACATGGGAGGTGGTAGCTCTGTGGTTAAGGCATTGGCGTCTGGATTGGAAGGTTGTAAGTTTAAACCCTCATTACAAATAAAAATGTTAGTGTTATTCCTTTTACATAGGAAGTGGTTGCTTGGTGGACTTGGTTGTGAGGTCAAATCTTAGCACCACCAAGCTGCCAATGCTAAGCAAAGCCCTTAAACCTCAACGACTCAGTTGTATAAATGAGATAAATGTGAGTCAGTCTGGATCATATCTTTAATATACCTTACCTTCCACACCAAACCTTTTAATTCTGCACTGCTAAAGGAGACTTTGCTAACACACAGGCATTTTTTTTGCTAATAGGCTCATTAGGTGCTTCGCAAATTACTCAAAACTTTAGATGCTTCACATTTTACTTAGATGCTAATGCTAATCTGTGTTGAAGGGTTTTGCAGCTGAAATACTGATTTAAGGCACTTCATGGTCATGGCCCTGTGTCCAAATCTATAGGGATTAAATAGAAATTTTAATACAGTAAAATTGTGTGTGTGTGTGTGTGTGTGTGTGTGTGAAAAAGACCAAGGCTAAATCCTTTTGTGAAAAGGTCTGAGCTCGGCTGTATCTGTCTATTACTATGACGATTTTTCCCTCTTATCACCAGAGCAATCAATCAATCCTGACGTAGTTCAGGATACATGGGAACACACACCGCTCACGACCGAAGGTTCTGGAGGGTTGGTGAATGCAGCGTAAATGTAATTATAATAATATGGTTTGTTTGTGGGGCACCTAAGGTTATATTTGGGGTCACATTCTAATTAGAAATGGGACAGAAGAAAATAAACGCAAAAAAAGAAAGAAATTGACATCAAATTGAATCAAGTTGGAGCGAAACAGCAGCCAGCAATAATGAACAAACAATGAACCCATTTTAGTCCACACAGGACTGCACAGGTGTTATTCAAGCTCACATCATTTCAGAACTATACTATAATACATCCTCTACCACTGCTCCACTGATCTCTACATCCTCTACCACTGCTCAACTGATCCCTTCATCCTCTACCACTGCTCCACTAATCTCTACATCCTCTACCACTGCTCCACTGATCTCTGCATCCTCTACCACTGCTCCACTGATCCCTACATCCTCTACCACTGCTCCACTGATCCCTACATCCTCTACCACTGCTCCACTGATCTCTACATCCTCTACCACTGCTCCACTCATCCCACCATCCTCTACAACTGCTCAACTGATCTCTACATCCTCTACCACTGCTCCACTGATCCCTACATCCTCTACCACTGCTCCACTGATCCCTACATCCTCTACCACTGCTCCACTGATCTCTACATCCTCTACCACTGCTCCACTGATCTCTACATCCTCTACCACTGCTCCACTCATCCCACCATCCTCTACCACTGCTCAACTGATCCCTACATCCTCTACCACTGCTCCACTGATCTCTACATCCTCTACCACTGCTCCACTCATCCCACCATCCTCTACCACTGCTCCACTCATCCCACCATCCTCTACCACTGCTCAACTGATCTCTACATCCTCTACCACTGCTCCACTGATCCCTCCATCCTCTACCACTGCTCCACTTCTCTCCATCCTCACCACATCTCTCCATCCTCTACTACTGCTCAACTGATCTCTACATCCTCTACCACTGCTCCACTGATCTCTACATCCTCTACCACTGCTCAACTGATCTCTACATCCTCTACCACTGCTCCACTGATCCCTCCATCCTCTACCACTGCTCCACTTCTCTCCATCCTCACCACATCTCTCCATCCTCTACTACTGCTCAACTGATCTCTACATCCTCTACCACTGCTCCACTGATCTCTACATCCTCTACCACTGCTCAACTGATCCCTCCATCCTCTTCCACTGCTCCACTGATCTCTACATCCTCTACCACTGCTCCACTGATCTCTACATCCTCTACCACTGCTCCACTGATCCCTACATCCTCTACCACTGCTCCACTGATCTCTACATCCTCTACCACTGCTCCACTGATCTCTACATCCTCTACCACTGCTCCACTGATCTCTACATCCTCTACCACTGCTCCACTGATCTCTACATCCTCTACCACTGCTCCACTGATCTCTACATCCTCTACCACTGCTCCACTTCTCTCCATCCTCACCACATCTCTCCATCCTCTACTACTGCTCAACTGATCTCTACATCCTCTACCACTGCTCCACTGATCTCTACATCCTCTACCACTGCTCCACTCATCCCACCATCCTCTACCATTGCTCAACTGATCCCTACATCCTCTACCACCTCTCCACTCATCCCACCATCCTCTACCACTGCTCAACTGATCCCTACATCCTCTACCACTGCTCCACTCATCCCACCATCCTCTACCACTGCTCAACTGATCTCTACATCCTCTACCACTGCTCCACTGATCCCTTCATCATCTACCACTGCTCCACTTCTCTCCATCCTCACCACATCTCTCCATCCTCTACCACTGCTCAACTGATCTCTACATCCTCTACCACTGCTCAACTGATCTCTACATCCTCTACCACTGCTCCACTCATCCCTACATCCTCTACAACTGCTCCACTGATCCCTCCATCCTCTACCACTGCTCCACTTCTCTCCATCCTCACCACATCTCTCCATCCTCTACCACTGCTCCACTGATCTCTACATCCTCTACCACTGCTCCACTGATCCCTCCATCCTCTACCACTGCTCCACTGATCCCTCCATCCTCTACCACTGCTCCACTTCTCTCCATCCTCACCACAGCTCTCTATCCTCTACCACTGCTCCACTGATCTCTACATCCTCTACCACTGCTCCACTCATCTCTCCATCCTCTACCACTGCTCCACTGATCCCTCCATCCTCTACCACTGCTCCACTTCTCTCCATCCTCACCACAGCTCTCTATCCTCTACCACTGCTCCACTGATCTCTACATCCTCTACCACTGCTCCACTCATCTCTCCATCCTCTACCACTGCTCCACTGATCCCTCCATCCTCTACCACTGCTCCACTTCTCTCCATCCTCACCACATCTCTCTATCCTCTACCACTGCTCCACTGATCTCTACATCCTCTACCACTGCTCCACTCATCTCTCCATCCTCTACCACTGCTCCACTGATCCCTCCATCCTCTACCACTGCTCCACTTCTCTCCATCCTCACCACATCTCTCCATCCTCTACCACTGCTCAACTGATCTCTACATCCTCTACCACTGCTCCACTGATCCCTCCATCCTCTACCACTGCTCCACTTCTCTCCATCCTCACCACATCTCTCTATCCTCTACCACTGCTCCACTGATCTCTACATCCTCTACCACTGCTCCACTGATCTCTACATCCTCTGCCACTGCTTCACTCATCCCTCCATCCTCTACCACTGCTCCAGCAATCCCTCAATCTATGCTGTCCATCAGAGAAAAGGGACTACCGCAGGAGCAAATGTTACTTACATGGACAGCATTTTATGTGTTGAGGTTGGGAGGAGGTTGGCAGTGATCCTTAAGGACACTGTCTACTTTCCATTATGTGTTTGCCCTCGTTTTTTCACGAGTTAAAAGGCGTGAAGCCGTATCACCAAGCTCATTCAGCAATTGCATTGCTCTAGCATCTGCAGCTCCTCATCTCCTGGCAGTAGGTAATCTAAAAACCATGAATCGTGCACTGTAAATTTGTCACAGCGCCCGTGTGCGAGATCATCAATCCGGAGCCATATACTCAATAGTACTGCTGGAGTAGTACAGAGTGTATGTGGCACGGATTCATTGCTCGGATTCATTGCTTTCTGAAACACATTTCTTGGAAAGAACACTGTAAATGAAGGCCTTTATTACACTTTAAATCAATTCACAATTTTCACAATCTTCATCGCCAGACCATGTGACACTCCGAGGTTGCAATTTAATTTTACTACAATTATTGTTTGTCATAATTTTAGCTATAAATTGAAATTTATTGGATATAATCTTGAAAGAAAGGGGGGGGAAATGCTGCCCCTTGTGGTTGGAAGTGGTATCAACTGTTTAAAGTGATAAAAATGCCCACGGGTTTGGGATTACTCGTCTAATCTAAGACTGAATTTTATCATTTATGTTAAATTTTACTTATATTTTAAGCTCTTAGCTCTTCAACACTATCAAATATGATCTTCTGGATTGATCGCATAAAGGCAGAGTGAGACATTTACAGTACGAAATATGTTTTTTTGGATTATCTACAGCCATCTTCCTTTACACTATATAAGCAACAGTTTGTGAACATCTGACCACAGGATGCTAAATACACTGTATTTCCAAAAATATTGGGACAACTGACTTGTTTTTCATATGTGGTTCTTCTCCAAATTGTTTCCACGAAGTTGGAACCAAACAATTTGATCGAATGTCTTTAGATGCAGTTGCATGAAAATTTACCTCCGCTTGAATAACAAACCTGTTCCAGCATGACAATGCTCCTGTGCACAAAGCCAGTTCCATGAAGATATGCTTTCCATAGGTCGGCTGTGTGTGAAGGATCTCCCGCTATAGAGCTCCATCCCTATTGGAATAAATGTGAATGCTGACTGCACCCCAGGCCTCCTCACCTCACCTTCATCAGTACCTGACTTTATTTAAACCCTTGTATGAGTACAAATCTCAACAATATCCAGTGGGACATCTAGTGGAAGGTACTATCAAAGCGACTGCGCAATGAAATGGTCAAAACAAACAAAATCTTTTACTCAGGTGTCCACACACTTTCTTTGTAGTGTGTATTTACACTGTTTTTTTAGCTTCTGCGTGCTATCAAGCTGCAGCTGTGCCCTTTACCTACACCATTTCAGAACTATAAAAAACCCACCCCTCTCATCAATGATCTCGACTGTGGATAATTAGCCTCAAGCAGTATGTAAAAAAACCTCAGAGATGGTGAGCTTTATTGATGAGCCAAGCTGGGGTATTGAATTTTCCACAACCCAATATCTGAAAATTCACAGCTGCTTAAAGAACCGGCTCGGATCTCTTCATCACGGATGATATCGGAGCTGCTGAGGAGGTCACGGCAGCACTGCAGAGAGCAGCGTTCAAGCTAATTATCAGTCCTAACTAAACAAAAAATTTCAATTCTTCTCCTGTTACTTTTGATTGATGGCATGTTCATGATGACAGCCACAGTTTTTCCAAGTTTTTAAAAAAACATTCATACAGTTTGAACCTCAGTTCTCTGAAATGCATCTCATTTCACAAACACACACACACACACACACACACACACACACACACACTTACATATCTAAAGGACAGCTCCACACAGTCCAAACACCCTGAGCCTCAGTAGGTATGGAAATGTGGCTTTATGTGATGAGATGTTTGTGTTTGTTTGGCGCCGTGCGGGAGAACGAGAGCCGAGCTGCCGGGGAATTACACACTAAAACCAAAATCCCTTTTGAAATGTGTTTACCTCAGTGTGTAGCAGTGGTTATCTGCTCTGTGTGTGTGTGTGTGTGTAATCTTTTATATTCAGTCCCTATAATGTTTATTCTATTGTCTGCTTTTTCATTGTGTATTCTAAAGAAAAAGCATGAATGTTTTGAGGGACTAGATTGCTAAGATGCTAGCATGCTAGCAACAGTCATGAATGTTTAGCAAACATATTTAATTTGGGTTTCTTAGGTTCCCAGGTCCCCATATTACCACCAGCGGCCTTAGTCCCTATATTTACACTGGTGAGACTCATGTAGATAAGATCTTATGTTTTCAAGGGCCAATGTTCCTAAAACCTTATTTTCCAAAACCAAATGTTATCGTAGCTCTGTATTTAATGTTCAATTCAATTCAATTCATTTTTGTTTGTATTGCGCTTTTAACAATCAACATTGTCTCAAAGCAGCTTAACACAAATAATGTGGTGATTAAGAATTAATAATACGTTCTTTATAAGTGTAAGTTTGTCCCTAATCAGCCGCTGGTGACTGTGGTGAAGAAAAAACTCCCTGAGATGGCATAAGGAAGAAACCTTGAGAGGAACCAGACTCAAGAGGAAACCCCATCTTCATCTGGGTTGCACCGAATGTCCATTAATTGCATAGAAAAGATGTTGAGGTGTGCAGTGGTGGTGATCAGATGCAAACTGTAGTTCTGTTGACATTAACTACAGTCCAAAACCATCCTCGAAGCTCCTGTCTTACTTCGTATTTTCATCGATCTCCAGGTCATTAGTGTGAAACCATCCCGAGCTTCACAGAGTCCCTTCGATCGAAATATATAAAAACTATAACCCAAAATATATAAAAACTATAACACCAAACAGTTGGTCAAATAAGCATTTGATAAACTGCTGATTTTTCAAGTTTTCCCAGCGCTGTAAGGGGACTATTTTGAAGGTGATTGTGTGGAAACCTAAAAAAAAAGTAAGCAGATTATGTCTCAAAACGTTTTGATACCACCTCATATATCCCAAAGACTTGTAATCACCAAGACCTTAGTTTTCCGAGGGCCTTATTTTCCCAAAACCATATATATTTTAAATACCCTATATGGTCAGCACCATACATTCCCCATACTTTATATATCCCCAGGCCATTGTACTCCTAAAACCCAATATTTCCAAGGTCTTATATTTCTATGTACCACTATTCATGGGGTCTTTATTCCAAGATCTTTATTAGTCTCTGTGCTCTATGGTTCTAAAACTCTAAATTCCAGTGGACCTATGGAACCCAAGTCTACATTCTTACACCCCCTTATCTTTGCAAGAAAGACCTAATATTTCTAATGACATTGGTTTTTACGATAATATATTCCTAGGACCATAACCCAGCCATGAGTGTTGCACAAGTCAGGTCACTCTTAGTGCCGGTCCCAAGCCCGGATGAATGGAGAGGGTTGTGTTAGGAAGGTCATCCAGCGTAAAACATGTGCCAAATCAAATATGCAGATCACGAGAAAGAAATTCATACCGGATCGTTCGAGGCCCGGGTTAACAACGACTGCCACAGGTATCGTTAGCCAACAGGGTACCGGTGGAAATTAGGCTACTGTTTGCCGAAGGAGGAGAAGAAGAGGAGGAAGACTTCTACAGAGACAGCAGGGAAAGGAGAAGCGTAGGAGAGTGGAGGTTCGGGTTGGTACTTTAAATGTTGGTACTATAACTGATAAAGGGAGAGAGGTAGATATGATTGTGTGTTCAGAAGACCAAGTGGAAAGGGGGTAAGGCCAGGAACATTTAAGGTGTTTAAACTGTTGTTTTATGGTGTGGATGGAAAGAGAAATGGTGTAGGGGTGATGGAAGAGTACAATGAGAGTGTAGTGGAGGTGAAGACAGTTTCTGATCGAGTGATAAAAGTAAAGCTGGAAGTTGAAGGGGTGCCTATCGCTGCCTATGCTCCACAAGTGGGCTGTGAGATGTAGGAGAAGAAAAAATTCTGGAGTGAGTTAGATGAAGTGGTAGAAGGTGAACCTAGGAATGAACGATTGGTGATTGGGGCAGACTTTAATGGCCATGTGGGTGAAGGGAACAGAGGTGATGAGGAGGTGATGGGCAGGTATGCTCTTAAGGAGAGGAATGTCACACTAAGATGTCACACCAGGTGTCTTCAGAAAATAGAAAGGAAGACAAAGAGACGTAGTGGTGAAATGAGGAAGTGCGGGAAAGCATATGAAAAAGAGGTTGGAGAAACAGAATTGTGACAGAGTGATGAGAAGAGTAGGCAGGAGTACAAGAAGATGCAGCAGCATATGAGGAGCTGTATAAGAGGTTGAACACTAAGGAAGGAGAAAAGGATTTGTACCGATTGGCCAGGCAGAGGGACCGAGCTGGGAAGGATGTGCTGCAAGTTAGAGCAATAAAGGATGCAGATGGAAATGTGTTGACTAGTGTGGAGAGTGTGTTGAGAAGATGGAGGGAGTATTTGGAGCAGCTGATGAATGTGGAAAATGTGAGAGAGAGAAGGTGGGATGGTGTGGAGATGGTGAAGCAGGATGTGGATAGGATTAGTATGGAGGAAGTGAGAGCAGCGATTAAGTGGAAAGTCGGTTGGGCCAGATGACATACCGGTAGAAGCGTGGAGATGTTTAGGAGAGATGGCAGTGGAGTTTTTGGCCAGGTTATTTAACAAGATTCTGGAAGGTGAGAAGATGCGTGAGGAATGGAGAAGGAGTGTGCTGGTACTGATCTTTAACTTTAATAAAGTTGATCAGTCACACCATGAAGTTATGGGAAAGAGTAGTGGAAGTCAAGCTGAGAGAAAAGGTGACCATCTGTGAGCAACACAACAGACGCATTATTTTCTTTGAGAATGTTGATGGAGAAGTATAGAGCAGGTCAGAAGAAGTTGAATTGTGGATTTGTGGATTTAGAGAAAGCCTGGGGTCAACAGTGCAAAGTAATAGAAAGTGTGTTAAAGAAGTGAAGAAAATGTAGGACGATTTGGGGACAAAGTGAGGAAGGTCCAATTGAGATGGTTTGGACATATGCAGAGGAGGGACATGGGGTACATTGGTAGAGAATGCTGAGGATGAAGCCGACAGGAAGGAGAAAAAGAGGAAGAATAAGGAGGAGGTTTATGTATGTGGTGAAGGAAGACATGCAGGTAGTTGGTTTGAAAGAGGCAGATGGAGAGGACAGAGTAGAATGGAGTCAGATGATCCACTAATGGCGACCCCTAGTGGGAGCAGCCGAAATAAGAGGAAGAAGAAGAAGAAGAAGAAGAAGAGGATATTCTTAGGACCATACATTTCCATTACCCTGTGTTCCAAAGACCTTTATAATGTTTGAGGTTTATATTCATTTATTGAAACTTTATATTGTATGTAGAGGCGTTTCTCTTCAAGACTAATGTTTCAATGACCAGGAAAAACTGTTTCTAATAGCTTGTAATCCAAGGGAATGTCCTTCTGGAGCCTTGTGCCACCTCATCTACTGTATGGCTTACATTTGTAAGTAACATGAAATGGACTTGAAGGAATAACTGCAATTATGACTTGCAATATGGAGTCAGTAGTTCCTTAAGCCCACTGTAAGCTCAGCTGAGCTTCTTCAGGTTCTGTTCATTGTTGTATAATGCACTCACAGGAAAGATTTGTATGAAAAAGCAAACTTTTTCCTCTGCTCCAAAACATCTTCCTTCACCACTGAAAAAGTCTCACAAATGTACTTACTTATATGTTAATAATGCAAATGTGCCTCCCAATGACATTTCACCTCAGTCTCTGCCGCACAAAGTGCCAGTCAGCTGAGGCATAATTGCTTCTCATAAGGCAAATTTGCTTTTCCTCGTCAGCGATAATGAAATCAAGCGTGACTTTGTGGCCCAAATGTCACCATCCGGATCCTTCCGCTCGGTTCTGAGCAAACACTCTGCGTCAACTGATTGAGTTCCGTTACAGAAAGGCTTATTAAGATCCGGGTGTAATTATGAGGCCAGAATTCAATCGCTGAGGCATCACACTAACATGCATTCTTTCTTTCTCTTGTTCTTTTCTTTTTCCATGTTTTCTTTCTTCTTTTTCTTATTTTCTATCTATTATTATCTTACTTTCTTTTAGTTGAATATGAACCTTCTCTTAATACGGAGTTGAATACTGCAGAATCACTTGAATCTCTTAAACCAAGCAAGGCTGAGTATAGCAAGTCCCTATAGTGTTTTTATTTCTTTTACACAACAGTATTTTTGATCAATTATTACAATATTTTTTATAAAATAAAAGATCATTGTTTCATGCGATTAGAAGGAGCCCATCCAAATAGAATCTGGACTGAATCCAAACTTGACAAACAAAATCCAGACTGACCAAACAGAATCCAGACTGACCAAACAGAATCCAGACTGATTAATTAGAATCCAGACTGAACAAACAAAATTCAGACTAAGCAAACATAATTCAGACTGACCAATCAGAATCACGATTGACCAATCAGAATACAGACTGACCAACAGAATTCAGACTGACCAATTCGAAATCAGACTGAACAAACAAAATCCGGACTGACCAATTAGAATCCAGACAGAACAAACAAAATCCAAACTAAACTAACATAATTCAGACTGACCAATCAGAATCACGATTGACCAAACAGAATCCAGACTGACAAATTAGAATACAGACTGACCAATCAGATATCAGATTGACCAATCAGAATACAGAATACATCAGCACTTTGATAAAAAAAAACAAAAAACACGCATATTAAAAGACAACTGTTGATACACTTTATGGACAAACGTTTGTGGGAATATTATGGGATGTTCCATTGAGATGTTCCACTAGATTTTGTAGAGATTTTTCGTTCTCATTTAGATTCAAACAGATCTTAATAGAACTGGTTTTGTGCACAGGGTTTGCATTGTCATGCTGGAACAGATTTGGGTTTTTTAGATAAATTCTAATGCAAACACATAACTGTGGGACATGGGTGTCCCAATACTGTTGATTTGTTTTTTTTTTTAAAAGACAGTCAAGTAGGAATAATTGTGCAGTTTTAAACGTTATTACATGAAGAGGAGGAAACCATCAATTAAACCAAAACAATTTTTTATAAAAAAATGGAGAAGTAAAATTAATGATGAAGATGCTGATTTATGTCATTTAATTAAATAATAAAAAACAATCTGAGTGTTTAGTGATTGATTTTCTCTTTACTGTCAACGTCCTTGTCTTTAAGACCTCTGGTGTTTCTTTCCTGCTGTTTTTCAGCATCGTGACTTGCTTCCTTTCCTGTTAAAAGCCTTGGAAGTGGACCTCCTGTACATAATGTAGAAAAATAAATGTAATATTTTCAGGGTTGCAGTTCTGGAAGAATTAACCCTGACAACCACAGGAGGGATTTTTTTCCCCCTCTGGCATAAAGAGAACTGAATTCCACCTTAAACAAGACACAGAAGCATGGCCTTGAGCTTTCTGTCTAACATTTCTTCTGTGTAATGATTTTGCCGCGGTTCCTCCTCCAGCTCGGGTCCTCATGCACAGCAGTAGTGTAGCTGTCCGCGGTGCTGATTGTGGAGGCAAAGAGCCCTCAGGCCTCAGGCTGTGACCGTGAGTCTGTCCTTACCAAACGTCTCATTAACACCTAAATGTCACCGCTATGACCTGGTAATAAACGTAAAAAAATAACACAGGAAAGCTCGCAGTATTCCCGAGCTGAGAGGCTGTGGACCTTCTGAGCTTTAACCCTTTCAACCTGCTGGAGGACCTGCTGAGTTTTATCTATTTTACAGTATCAAAGGAGATGCATTCAAGCAGCAGTGCAAATATCTGGAATGCCGATAAATATTTCTCTGGCTTCATGACTAATAAAATCAAGAGATTGAAACACACACACACACACACACACACACACACACACACACACACACACACACACACACACACACAAACATTTGTTGGTGATCTTTGCACCTTTGAAGCTCATCACATGGTTTAGAAATGTTCAATCAGGAACATTCGAAGAACATTTGATTTGGGATATGTGTATAAATCCTGTTTAAAAAAATCTATCTACAATCAATGAACAATGATAGAATGATGGTAGCTGCTACTCCTGGGCCCCTGAGCAAGGCCCTTAACTCTCAGTGCATGGCTGTACACAAAGTAAACTCCTTAAAAATTCTGCATTCCACCGGTTGGAGTGGAAGATTTTCTGCTCTAGAACTTCAACCCTATTGGTATGAATGTGAATGCTGAATGCACCCCAGGTCTCCTCACCTTAGAAAATCTAGTGGAACATCTTCTTAAAAGAATGGATCTTATCATAAGAGCAAACTGAGACTAAATGTGGAATGAGACCTTTAAAAAAGAATCACACTTTCTGAACAATCGGAATTCAGAATTTAGGATCGGTGTGATGAAACATTTTCACTGTGACCTTTCCTCCTCATTTAAACCGAATCTCAAAGCCTGGTCGTGTGGAGGAAAAGTTTGCTCTAACATCCTGAGTTTTTGATCAGACAGGGTTTGAGGCTCTGTGTTGGTGTGTGAAGATCATACAAGTTTGTTTGAAGGTCAAAGGCAGAGCGAGGAACTGATCCCTGATCTGGCTGGGAAGACTCCATTACGCTTGAAGCTTACGGCTCAATCTCCGGCAACACTCGAACATATAGAGCACTGGATTCCTTTTCCGAATGGAATTGCGCTTCCTGTCCCCGCCTCTGACTCGTGTGCGTGATGAGACATCACAGACGACGCTGTGACGTGATGTGCTCGTCCTCCTCCCATGTCTCCAGCCTCATTAAGGACTCATGCTGCTTGTGATCCTGACAGGTAAATAATAGCACAGCACCATTTTCTCACCTCATCTTCTCGTCCATGGTGATCCCCGAGATCCCTGAGAGTCCTGAGAGCCAATCAATTCCCCTCATCCCGCCTCGCTCAGATGAGCACTGTTTACTTTTACCAATGGTTACATGAAAATGTTTTTTTGAAGGTTCTTTCAAGAGCTAAGGGTTCCTCACTTTTACACTAAATAGTGGCAGGGTTCATATTACAAACCCTAACGGTTCCTGCAAAAGAAATCACTTATGGAGTATAAAATCTTTTACATCTGGAGCTTTAGGTCTTCTATACCTGGAGTTTGAAAAGTTCTACATCTGGAGTTTGGAATCTCCTACATCTGAAGCGTGATGTGCTCTATATCTAAAGCTTGAAAAATTCTACACCTGAAGATTAAAGTCTTTCAAAATATCAAGCTTGAAAGATTCTAGGAGCTTGAAATCTTCTACATATGGAGCTTGAAATGTTCTACACCTGAAGCTTGAAGTCTTTTAAATAATAAGCTTGAAATATTATAGGAGCTTGAAATTATCTACATTTGAAATAAATTTTACATCTGAAATTTAAAATCTTCTGGATTTGGAGCTTGAGATCTTCTACTTCTGGAACTTGAACAATTCTATATCTGGAGCTTAAAAGCTGCTACACATAGAGTTTGAAATGATCATATACTTGAAGCTTTAGCTTTAGCATCATTTGAAATCTTCTACATTTGCAACTCGAGGTCTTCTACATCTGAAGGTTAAAATCTTCTAAATCTGGAACTTGAGGTCCAAAAGACTGGTATCACCTACAGTAACTAGTAGCATGATGCTAAAAAAGTCGACCCTGGCAACATAATCTCTGTTACATGTTTGAAGCTTTTCTTGTGAAGGTTTTTTAAAGAGAACTGCTCAGATGTCCTGGTGGTTGTTCCAGAAAGTTCTGGCTTCCTTTATAAAACTCTTTTAAGTGACACCAATAAAATGTATCAGATGATGATAAAAGAAAGGAAGAATAGAGGTTTTTGCTGAATGAGTGCTGTTTAGGATGAAACGCGTTTCTGCTCCACAATTTGTGCCGGCGCTTAAATCCATCTACCAGATCTGGCAGCTGGAGCTGAAAATAGCAACGGCATAAAAACCCGGGGATGATGGAGGGATGTACGAGAGGATAACATGGTTAGATCGAGGAGTAATCTCGGTCTGGAGAGGCAGCGGCGTTCCTTTGGGTCGACACGATCGCATTCTCCCCTAATAGCTTTAAAATTCGATGTGTAGAGCGAAATCAATGGGTTTCTATGGGATGATGGAGGGATGAAAGATGGAAGCACGGGATCACATTGACGAGTGCAGCTGGTATGAAATGGTATTCTGAGCTTCGGGTCGACGCTTACATTTTTCCTGCCTATTTTATAATTTTTTTCAGAGGACCAGATTTGTTTAGAAGCTGAAGGTTAAAATGCGAATTGATCGCTTATATTAAGTTCTGCAAATTTGTAAATCATGAAATAGAAAAGAATGAAGAATGAAGAGAGAGAGAGAGAGAGTAAACATAAATCAGCGCCGAGGGTTTGACAATGGAGGATCAAAACGCCACTGGAATATGAATTCTAAACCAGAATAGAAAGCAGATAAAGAAAGGATAACAAGAAAAGAGAGAGGGGGAAAAAACGACCAATTTGAAGACTTCAAAGGTTTCATGATGAAGAACAAAGCAAACGAGTTCAGAAGAGAGATCAGGCCTTCATTCTGGTTCGGACAAACCAGACGAACTCATCCGCTAATCCTCTCCGAACAGATGCCTCGAAGACTAAATGCCACTTTAATCAACCACAATTATTCCTTTCAGCTCCAGATTGTCTCTAACAATATGATGTCAGTCCTGGGGAACGAGTGGAGAGACAGAGACCTTCAGTACAAACATCAGATGCTAGTTTAAACGCTAGCAAACGCACGTTCTTTTGTTTCTTCAGAGAGCAATCTTTACGTTGTAACAGATGGCTGAAGTATAATGCTATAACAGTTGGTGTTCTGGGAAAATCCATCAGGTGACATTGGGGCTGGTTTTGGAAAAAAGCAACAGCAATGAGCTTTTTCTTTTTTTTTCTTTTTTAAATTGAGTAATACATTCTGCTATCTCATTTAGTTTTATGGCATTT